>NC_052330.1:24968193-24978193 GCF_016432855.1 Salvelinus namaycush | reverse complement strand
TTCTAAGGCTGTGGTGTGAGTGAGCGGTTTTCTGCACACTGTTGAGAAGGTACGAGTGTATGTCTGATCCCTCTATAATAAAGTTATTGGTCTGATGACCTGTTGAGTAACTATCAGACAGAAAGAGCTTTCACACACTGGATGATCTTTGGCATATTCTATTCTGGTTGTGGTCTGGTATATTCATAGATTGCACCTTTCATCACAATGTTGATATGAAGGTTCTCTTGAGGACTGGTTTCAGACTAAACATTCAACTCAATGCATTCTCAATTGGCGCCGATGAAGATTTAAAGTGCATTATAGTGGCTTGGAAACACAATGATGTTTCAAAAACAATTAGTGGGAAAACCTTTCGTCATGATTGGGATGTTGTCAGATTGACTTTAAATGTAGTATAGTGTTAGCTAGCTAGCTAACATTAATGCGACAGCACCGGCTTTTAGCTAGCTAACATTAATGCGACAGCACCGGCTGTTAGCTAGCTAACATTGATGCGACAGCACCGGCTTTTAGCTAGCTAACATTGATGCGACAGCACCGGCTTTTAGCTAGCTAACATTGATGCGACAGCACCGGCTTTTAGCTAGCTAACATTGATGCGACAGCACCGGCATTTAGCTAGCTAACGTTAATGCGACAGCACCGGCTTTTAGCTAGCTAACATTGATGCGATAGCATCGGCTTTTAGCTAGCTAACATTGATGCGACAGCACCGGCTTTTAGCTAGCTAACATTGATGCGACAGCACCGGCTTTTAGCTAGCTAACATTGATGCGACAGCACCGGCTTTTAGCTAGCTAACATTGATGCGACAGCACCGGCTTTTAGCTAGCTAACATTGATGCGACAGCACCGGCTTTTAGCTAGCTAACATTGATGCGACAGCACCGGCTTTTAGCTAGCTAACATTGATGCGACAGCACCGGCTTTTAGCTAGCTACGTTAGCATTGCTAGGTATTTTAGATTAACCTTTCTAGCAAGATGGCAACATTTCCATCTGTCTAAAGTAAATTTTACGAGATCATAATGATAAGTGTTTTCTACAAATGATTTGCCTACTTAAGTAATGTCGTCATATTTCCAAGCCACTATGTAATTTAGACTAAACAACCATTAAGATTGCCCTCGTTAAGAATGACTGGGCACCACTCGACTTCCGGGAGCCACTAGGGCGGAGAGGTCTTCAGAATCTTCATAATGGTAGCGTGACGTGACCAAGTGATGGAGGCGCGACCCATGAAAAGGTAGTGTGTCTGATCTCTCTATTCACTAATAGAGTCACGGCAGAGACTTGACAAGCCACTCGTTAATTGAGTGACACAGACAGCTCTAATGTCTCCTCTGTTCTCTGAGCCTTTGAACACCTCTCAACCTCTGACTCACACCAAACACACACACACACACACACACACACACACACACACACACACACACACACACACACACACACACACACACACACACACACACACACACACACACACACGTGCACACACACACACCAAATGACTGGGATCAGTACTCTATTAGTAGGGCTGGCACAATTACCATATAACAGTATTACCAACGGTTATGGATGAACAAAGTCATGAAAATAAAATAACTGTCATAACCTGTTTAGGATGGGTGTTCCGCTAGCGGAACTCCTCCCACATTCCACTGAAAAGGCAGAGCGCGAAATTCAAAAAATATTTTTGAGAAATATTTAACTTTCACACATTAACAAGTCCAATACAGCAAATGAAAGATACACATCTTGTGAATTCAGTCAACATGTCCGATTTTTTAAATGTATTACAGCAAAAACACCACGTATATTTATGTTAGCTCACCACCAAATACAAAAGAGGACAGACATTTTTCACAGCACCGGTAGCATGCAGGTAGCATGCACAAAGCCAACCTAACTAACCTAGAACCAACCTAACTAACCTAGAAACAACTCCCTCAGATGACAGTCCTATAACATGTTACACAATAAATCTATGTTTTGTTCAAAAAATGTGCATATTTGAGCTATAAATCAGTTTTACATTACTGCTACCATCATAGCTACAGTCAGAAATAGCACGGGAGTAGCCAGAGTAAATACAGACACCAACGTCAACTACCTAATTACACATCATAAAACATTTCAGAAAAATATATGGTGGATAGCAAATGAAAGACAAAGATCTTGTGAATATAGCCAATATTTCCGATTTTTAAAATGTTTTACAGCGAAAACACCACGTATATTTATGTTAGCTCACCACCAAATACAAAAGATAGACAGACATTTTTCACAGCACCGGTAGCATGCAGGTAGCATGCACAAAGCCAACCTAACTAACCTAGAACCAACCTAACTAACCTAGAAACAACTCCCTCAGATGACAGTCCTATAACATGTTACACAATAAATCTATGTTTTGTTCAAAAAATTTGCATATTTGAGCTATAAATCAGTTTTACATTACTGCTACCATCATAGCTACCATCATAGCTACAGTCAGAAATAGCACGGGAGTAGCCAGAGTAAATAGACACCAACGTCAACTACCTAATTACACATCATAAAACATTTCAGAAAAATATATGGTGGATAGCAAATGAAAGATAAAGATCTTCTGAATATAGCCAATATTCCCGATTTTCTAAGTGTTTTACAGCGAAAACACAATATATCGTTATATTAGCTTACTACAATAGCTATCACAAAACAGCATTGATTCAAGGCAAACGTAGCGATAGCACAGTTCGACAGATATATGAAATCGCATCCCAAATTGGGTCCTTATCTTTGTTGATCTTCCATCAGAATGTTGTACAAGGGGTCCTTTGTTCAGAACCGTCTTTGTTTGGGTCCAGTCCGAACTATTTCCCTCTTGAATTAGCAAGCACACTGGCAGTGCGGCGCTAACCTCTCCTTTTTGAAGAAATTCCTCCAACGCATCACGTCTAAAGTCCCGAATAAATTTCAATAATATAATTAAACTATATTGAAAAAACATACTTTAGGATGATATTGTGACATGTATCGAATAAAATCGAAGCCGGAGATCATATTCATCAATAACGACGGTTTTCCAGGAGGCGATACCAGGTCCAAATTCGCGCCTCCCAACAAAAAATAAATGGCGGTCCTCTCAATCAAAGAGGTTGTATTCAATCCCTGAACGAGATAATCACCTCATTTCTGCTCTCACTTCCGCATGACACCCAGGGGAAGGCGTATGGCGTGTTTCTACAGTCATAAGTGACATGCCCTTTTATAGACAAGCTCTTGAAGAGAGACCTCGATTTTGGAAATCTCACTTCCGGATAGGAAATGGGCTGTAAAAAGAGTTCTGTTTCACTTAGAGAAATAATTAGAACTGTTTTAGAAACTAGAGAGTGTTTTCTATCCAATATTAATAATAATATGCATATTGTACGAGCAAGAATTGAGTAGGAGGCCGTTTTAAATTTTGAACGATTTTCCCCAAAAGTGTAAACTCCACCCCTAATCCTAAAGAGGATAACCAAGCTTTTCTTGTGGAACGAAGAGCTGACTGAAGACCGGACGGCCGGGCTTTTGTGCGGGTGAGTCCATTTCTGTGGTATCATTGACTCATAACAAAGTGATGAAACTTTGTTGCTCCTTGCTCAAACAAGCAAGGTGTTGTAGCAAACAAGTCTTTGGTTACTTAGGCCAGTGGTGCCCAACCTTTTTCGGTTACTGTACCACCAAGTACATTTTGCTCTGCCCGGAGAACCGTTGAAGTACCCCCTCATGTGCATTTTACCAGTAGGCCTTTGGTCTCATGAGTCTTCTCAAGTACCCCCTGTGGTTGGGAAACACTGGCCTAGGCAACGCCCCTGCACTGCAGCAGCAGCACACATAGACATATAATGAATAGAACGGGCTTGGAACCTCTAACTCTGGCATTTTGACTGGTAAACTCATAAGTACACTCGCAATGCTGCCTGGTATTGCGATAATATAATTTCCATGGTAATGTAGAATGTTCATTCAAATGATGTGGCTCATGCAACGGAATGTATTTTTTGTAATTTCAGTTGAATTTAATCAACAAATCGAAGCACATTATTGATGGGTACACTTCCTGCTTTAATTTCCTGCTTTGCTCCTATGGGTACACTCACAATGGTCGCCAGTCCACCCCTTATGACATAATTGACTTGAATGGGGACGTCCATTCTGTTCATTCTATTTCTATGACAGTACAAGCAGTCAGGAGCGGAGGAGAGAAGAATATGTATGGGATATTTCAAAAATAAATAAATTAGATTTGAACGGTTATAACGGTGACCACGGTCATTTGGCTGACCAATAACTAACTGGAAGCTTTAACCCTGGATATGACTGGTAAACTCATGGGCACAATCGCAATAGACCCAGTCGGTTTTAGATAGAACGTCACGACCCTGCGTGTGGGGAAAACCTGTGGTTACCTAGGTTACCCCATTGGCTCACAGCAAAAACTTGACATTTTTCAAACATTCATTTTCTTGTCTGCTTGATTTCGTGAACTACAAAACTACATTTAAGAAAAGTACATGTCTAAAGATGACTTTTCAACATTGCCTGTTCCCTAGCGTTCTCACGACTTAGAAACACGTCATTGTAGGGCTTCCCTCATGCCCTTTCTATGACAATGCTTTTCAGTGCTAGCTAGCTACCAACCGAAACATTAAGCTAGCCAAGACCAACAACAAACAAACAGACTTTACACCTACAAGTAGTGAGTGGAGTTACAAGTGGACTATATTAAACGAGTTAAACGTTTTACCTATAACTAAATGTTTTCTACACACATAGCTAAGTGTAGCCTACTTGGACACCGGGTCCCCACATTTCCCACACCAAATACACTTCTTGCAGGCTCTATTTCCCTACGTGGGAGCATTGCGAACCGTAGGTGGGGATTTTTGACCTGGCTACATGTACATTGAACAACACAGCAGATTTCAGCATGTTTTGTTATTTCTGTATAACAAAATAAATGACGACCAAGTTTCCTCTTTTACAATGGGGGTCAATAGGAAAGAATGTTGGTTTTCCCCAATTTGTGGGCATGGTCGAGGGGAATTCCTTATTATTACAATAATGCCGACTGGTTCTATGGCTGCCTGGTATTGTGATGCAATAATTTCCATGGTATTTTGCTACCATCCTGTAGGTTCACTCCAACCCTGTTCCTGGAGAGCTACCATCCTGTAGGTTTATACTCCAACCCTGTTCCTGGAGAGCTATCATCCTGTAGGTTTATACTCCAACCCTGTTCCTGGAGAGCTATCATCCTGTAGGTTTATACTCCAACCCTGTTCCTGGAGAGCTATCATCCTGTAGGTTTATACCCCAACCCTGTTCTTGAAGAGCTACCATCCTGTAGGTTTATACCCCAACCCTGTTCTTGAAGAGCTACCATCCTGTAGGTTTATACTCCAACCCTGTTCTTGAAGAGCTACCATCCTGTAGGTTTTCACTCCTACCCAAATGATGTTGGATTGCCATGGAAATGTGGAATGTCATTCAAATGATGTTGGATTGCCACGGTAATGTGGAATGTCATTCAAATGATGTTGGATTGCCATGGTAATGTGGAATGTCATTCAAATGATGTTGGATTGCCATGGTAATGTGGAATGTCATTCAAATGATGTTGGATTGCCATGGTAATGTAGAATGTTCTATCAATTGATGTTTGATTACCATGGCAATGTAGAATGTTCATTCAAATTATGCGAAGCCAAGTGGAGTAGACCACCACAGCCATGATAAAAATGTCATAACATATGGATTTGAGTGCATTATTGCTTTTATACAATGGGTTACCAGCATTAAAAAAAATTATCCCAAAACCTACATTTTTCTGCAAAACGTGATGCTTCATTCACGAACACTGTTGTCAAGTGAAATTTTAGGCATTCTCTGGTTGTTAGTTCTATTCGTATTGACTGCCATGTAAAGCAAAACTGCCCAAGCGCTGGTTGATAGTTCCAGTAGTTCCAGCAGTTTCTAAGGACGCTGTCCATGGTTCTGCAAAAAGTGCATATCTATGCATATTAATAGACTAGCTCTAATGTAATGTAAGTTACCTCATAGCAATGAATGAACATGTATTATTTCCCCTGAAACATTGTAGCAAAGGCATGGAAACATCAGATCAGAAAACACAAGGACACGTTTTTTCAAATGGTCACAGCATCAACAGCTATTTATTTATGATACACATTGAATTGCACATTTCTGTTTAGTGTGCAATTAGTGAAGTGGCTGTCTAACGCTGGGGTCTCAAGTGCAGCTGTGTGCCGTTTCTCAGGAACAACTGCCTTGTTGTCGCACCCAGCTGTTTTCATTGGGCGGCTTCCAATAACTCCTAAGAGAGCTTTCAGCCATGTGCCACTCATTATCTCTCTAGCCTCCAGACCTGCTCGATAGTAGTCGCCCTAATGTAATGGTTGGTATTCCTACGTGATGTGTGTGTGCGCGTGAGAGATGTTCATTCTATTAATATACTGTAAAGCAGCCTAGTTATTTGAACAAAATGTTATAACCTTGCACAGATGGGGCAGCATTGATGAAAAAAGGTGTTGAGTCCCATTGGAGCCATGGTATACCACACGTTATCATCGTTGGCGAGCTTTCGTCCGGGGTGTAGATAAAGGGCTGGGGAATGTTCAGGTAATTTAGAGATGTTTTTCCAGCGATGCCACAGGGCAGAGCTTGTTCCCTGGGTCCTCACAGCCTACATGCAGCCGTGACGATGCTCTCTCTCCATTGGATTTTTGGGTTCCTTGGTTTGTTTATTGAAACTGTGTCACGTAACTCGAACCATTCTTGTCCTCTTGTATTACGAATGAGTCTGGCTTCAGTTTGTGAACTCGGAGAGAATTTTTAGGTCTTACTGTGTTATATCTGGGTGGTGGCTGGTTCAGTCCCTGCCCTCCCATCTAAGCTGTTTTATGACACCAGCAAAGACATTGTTTAAGTTCAGGGACTCAGTTTCTCTCATCAGGCACCAAGACCGGCTCAGTGGAGGCTCATTTACAGTGCCTTCAGAAAATATTCACACCCCTTGACTTTGTCCACATTTTGTTGTGTTACAGCCTGAATTTAACATGGATTAAAGAGATGCTGGGTCACTGGCCTACACACAATACCCCATCGTGTCAAAGTGGAATTATGTTTTTAGAAATGTCTTGAGTCAAAAAGTATTCAACCCCTTTGTTATGGCAAGCCTAAATAAGTTCAGGAGTAAAAAGTTGCTTAACAAGGCACATAAGTTGCATGGACTCACTGTGTGCAATAATAGTGATTAACATGATTTTTGTTTGACTACCTCATCTCTGTACCCCAAAAATAAAATGATCTGTTAGGTCCCTCAATCGAGCAGGGAATTTCAAACACAGATTCAACCACAAAGACCAGTGAGGGGTTCCAATGGCTCGCAAAGAAGGGCACCTATTGGTAGATAGATACAAATAAACAAATCTGATATTGAATATCCCTTTGAGCATGGTGAAGTTATTAATTACACTTTGGATGGTGTATCAATACACCGTCACCACAAAAGATACAGGCGGATGAAGGAAACCACTCAGGGATTTCACCATGAGGCCAATGGTGACTTTTAAACAGTTACAGAGTTTAATGGCTGTGATAGGAGAAAACAGAGGATGGATGAACTTCATTGTAGTTACTCCACAATACTAACTTAAATTACAGTGAAAAGGAAGCCTGTCCAGAACAAAACATATTCCAAAACATGCATTCTGTTTGCTATAAGGCACTAAAGTCAAACTGCAAATCATGTGGCAAAGAAATTAACTTTATGTCCTGAATACAAAGCATTATGTTTGGGGCAAATCCAACAACACATGACTGAGTACCACTCTTCATATTTTCAAGCATGGTGGTGGCTGCATCATGTTTTGGGTGTGCTTGTTATCGGCAAGAACTAGGGAGTTTTTTGGGGGGATAAAAAGAAACGGAATAGAGCTAAGAACATTGGAAAATCCTAGAGGAAAAACTGGATCAGTCTGCTTTCAGGAGGATGGCAGCTCTCCAGGAACAGGGTTGGAGTGAAAACCTACAGGATGGTAGCTCTCCAGGAACAGGGTTGGAGTATAAACCTACAGGATGGTAGCTCTCCAGGAACAGGGTTGGAGTATAAACCTACAGGATGGTAGCTCTCCAGGAACAGGGTTGGAGTATAAACCTACAGGATGGTAGCTCTCCGGGAACAGGGTTGGAGTATAAACCTACAGGATGGTAGCTCTCCAGGAACAGGGTTGGAGTATAAACCTACAGGATGGTAGCTCTCCAGGAACAGGGTTGGAGTATAAACCTACAGGATGGTAGCTCTCCAGGAACAGGGTATGAGTATAAACCTACAGGATGGTAGCTCTCCAGAAACAGGGTATGAGTATAAACCTACAGGATGGTAGCTCTCCAGAAACAGGGTTGGAGTATAAACCTACAGGATGGTAGCTCTCCAGGAACAGGGTTGGAGAATAAACCTACAGGATGGTAGCTCTCCAGGAACAGGGTTGGAGTATAAACCTACAGGATGGTAGCTATACAGGAACAGGGTTGGAGTATAAACCTACAGGATGGTAGCTATACAGGAACAGGGTTGGAGTATAAACCTACAGGATGGTAGCTCTCTGCATGTAATATTTGCTTTGTGGACATTACCAAACAGATGTTGCTCTCCGGTTTTAACTGTGATGAATGCAATTATTGTTGTAGGTAGGATAGATGGAATTGTTTTGTCCCTGAAAACGTAGGCCTAATCAATAGGGGAGCTTTGTCAGGGTCTGAAAGCGCAGCTTGAAAACGTAGGCCTAATCAATAGGGGAGCTTTGTCAGGGTCTGAAAGCGCAGCTTGAAAACGTAGGCCTAATCAATAGGGGAGCTTTGTCAGGGTCTGAAAGCGCAGCTTGGAAACGTAGGCCTAATCGATAGGGGAGCTTTGTCAGGGTCTGAAAGCGCAGCTTGGAAACGTAGGCCTAATCGATAGGGGAGCTTTGTCAGGGTCTGAAAGCGCAGCTTGGAAACGTAGGCCTAATCGATAGGGGAGCTTTGTCAGGGTCTGAAAGCGCAGCTTGGAAACGTAGGCCTAATCGATAGGGGAGCTTTGTCAGGGTCTGAAAGCGCAGCTTGGAAACGCAGGCCTAATCGATAGGGGAGCTTTGTCAGGGTCTGAAAGCGCAGCTTGGAAACGTAGGCCTAATCGACAGGGGAGCTTTGTCAGGGTCTGAAAGCGCAGCTTGGAAACGTAGGCCTAATCGACAGGGGAGCTTTGTCAGGGTCTGAAAGCGCAGCTTGGAAACGTAGGCATAATCGACAGGGGAGCTTTGTCAGGGTCTGAAAGCGCAGCTTGGAAACGTAGGCCTAATCAATAGGGGAGCTTTGTCAGGGTCTGAAAGCGCAGCTTGGAAACGTAGGCCTAATCAATAGGGGAGCTTTGTCAGGGTCTGAAAGCGCAGCTTGGAAACCTAGGCCTAATCAATAGGGGAGCTTTGTCAGGGTCTGAAAGCGCAGCTTGGAAACGTAGGCCTAATCAATAGGGGAGCTTTGTCAGGGTCTGAAAGCGCAGCTTGGAAACGTAGGCCTAATCAATAGGGGAGCTTTGTCAGGGTCTGAAAGCGCAGCTTGGAAACGTAGGCCTAATCAATAGGGGAGCTTTGTCAGGGTCTGAAAGCGCAGCTTGGAAACGTAGGCCTAATCAATAGGGGAGCTTTGTCAGGGTCTGAAAGCGCAGCTTGGAAACGTAGGCCTAATCAATAGGGGAGCTTTGTCAGGGTCTGAAAGCGCAGCTTGGAAACGTAGGCCTAATCAATAGGGGAGCTTTGTCAGGGTCTGAAAGCGCAGCTTGGAGAACATAGCGCACCGGTCATGTCATCCTTTTTTTCTTGCAACAAGATTATCTGCAGTATAAACCTACGTCTACTGTTTCCAAAAGACCAATAGAAAAATATCTGAAATAACATTACCTATAGCCT
>NC_052330.1:24723193-24963193 GCF_016432855.1 Salvelinus namaycush | reverse complement strand
AAAGCCCCTTGAATTGAATTGAGAGATGGGAAGAGGAAGTTTTATCCCAAATACCCAAAGTACCAAATAATGCAAACAGAGTGGAACTCGGACGATTCCCTTTAATTGTAAATATAAAGAAAAGGACAAACATTTTGGCACCATTTGAAATTAAGCCCCAAAACATCCTTACAATTCAAAGCAGTGGAAACTGAAGAGCTGAACCCTGAAAAGAGTCCCATATGTCAGCTGTTAAAACACCAAACAACCCTACTACCCAAACACACAGGGAAATCAATCAAATTGTGACAGAAATTAAAACCTCATTTGATAAACTGTAAAAATGAAACAAAAACACAGAATAAAGTAAATTGCTATTTGGCCCTCAAAAGAGAATACAAATGGGTAGAATATCTGTACTCTTTCAGAGATACAAATCAGAGACAGATCCTGACCAAATACAGGCTCAGCGACCACCAATTGACTATAGAAAAAGGGAGACACAAAAAGACATGGCTACCTAAAGAGGAGTGTCTAGGTGGTCACAGCACCACAGGGGAGGAAGAGACAGAGATCCACTTTTTCCTCTACTGGTGTGAAATACTCCCAAATAAGATATTTTTCCACAAAAATATCTCGATCAATTCCTTACTTCTGTGCATTTACTAATAACATAAAGCTGGGAATTATTTTGGGTGAGGGAGAAACCACAACTATTCCTGTCAGATATGTATATGATTGCCACATCCCATGATCATTAATTCCTTGAAGTATTTACATTGTATATAACTTATAAGTTGTACATACTGTAACCATCATCCATGTACATTTTGTTGTTATTTATTAGCCAGTCTTTCTTTTTTTATCATCTTAGTTTTATATAATTCAATGTATCAACTGAAGATTCTACAATACAACAGCAGTAGTGTTGTACCTGTATATATATATATATATATATATATGTTTAAATTACTATTATTACTGAAATGAACTGGATTTAATTATCCTCATTGTCATTGACTGAAATACTGTACTACTATACTGCTTTGGCAATATATACAGATGGAAAGAAAGAAAGAAAGAGATGGGAAGAGGAATGGGAGAAAGATGGGTAGAGGAAGAGAGATGGGTAGAGGAAGAGAAGTGGAAAGAGGAATGGGAGAGAGATGGGAAGAGGAATGGGAGAGAGATGGGCAGGGGAATGGGAGAGAAATGGGAAGGGGAATGGGAGAGAGATGGGAAGAGGAATGGGAGAGAGATGGGCAGGGGAATGGGAGAGAAATGGGAAGGGGAATGGGAGAGAGATGGGAAGAGGAATGGGAGAGAGCGAGAGAGATAGGAAGAGGAATGGGAGAGAGATGGGAAGAGGAATGGGAGAGAGATGGGCAGGGGAATGGGAGAGAAATGGGAAGGGGAATGGGAGAGAGCGAGAGAGATGGGCAGGGGAATGGGAGAGAAATGGGAAGAGGAATGGGAGAGAGATGGGCAGGGGAATGGGAGAGAAATGGGAAGGGGAATGGGAGAGAGATGGGAAGAGGAATGGGAGAGAGATGGGCAGGGGAATGGGAGAGAAATGGGAAGAGGAATGGGAGAGAGCGAGAGAGATGGGAAGAGGAATGGGAGAGAGCGAGAGAGAGAGGAATGGGAGAGAGCGAGATGGGAAGAGGGAGAGTTGGAGTGAGGAGACGTATGAGAAAATGTATATGAAAACGTGGAGATTCAGAATAATCAGCTCCAACTATCAAGTGAGGAAAATGAAGGGGATGAGATAAAAGGCTAAAAGAGGAAATGCAGACGCCATTACAGAATGAGTGAAAGGAGGGGAGGAAGACAATGCAGGGTAATGAAAATGGCAGTGTGTTTCAAGAGTATTTCAATACTCAACAGAGCGTGAAGTAAAGAAGAGAGCAGGAGGTCATAGCTGATTAGTTTGAGCAGTGACAACACTGTTCCTGGATCTAAATCACTGGAGAAATGATAGTATTAGGCCTAGTTCCAGTGTGTGTGTGTGTGTGTGTGTGTGTGTGTGGTTCGACATGTGTGCGTATACGTGCTCTGTGAGGCAGTCTTTTTCTGTTCTGCTCATCAGGCCAAACCAGAGTCCAGACCATTGATGGACCACTCACTGGCCTATAACTAGATATGCCAGGAATCTCGCTTTCTCCATCCTTCAGTCTCTCTCCACTCCCTCCTATCTTCCCTTTCTTTCTCTCTCAACCCATAATATTGATTTTCCAAGGAAAGTGGGCGCATGCCTCAGCAATGATTCCATTCATGGTTTTACAGTTCAAGGTAAGGATGTGCTGTAAGCATTTAAGGAAAAGAGAGAAAGAGGAATTCTTCTGCAGTGAAAGTTGTGTTTATCCTGCTGTTAAAGTACTGCACTGTGCAGCCAAGTGATTCAAACTGTTGGCTCTGTAAATGTGGAAATCTCAATGGAGCATGACAATAAGAAAATGTTGGATTCAGCGTTTTGGTCGACGGTTTTTCCTTCTACCTACAGGAAATGATCCAAATGGCCAGAGTCAGTCTGGATAATTCACACAGAATCGGCAGATTTCAAATCACTCTACGCCACAAAGCAATGAACATTAATTTACATAAAGACATTGAAATCTTTATCTCATAATCTGATTCAGTAAATGTGTATGAAAAGTCCAGTACAATCACGGAATTATGTGTTCAAATAAAAAAAATATGTACCACATAAACTCTCCCATCAAAAGTGAGGGGGAGATTGAAATGACGTTTTGCCCACGAGCCATCCTCAATTACAGAGTTAGCAAGACACACACACACACTCAGTAGTTTGACAGGAACTGTTTCCTCTCAATATTAGTGTCTGTCGACTGACTCATAACTCTATATGATTCCAATTAATTTCCATTTCTTTATGAGAACTCAGTCATGCACACACGCAGGCATGCACACACACCATGTGCGCACACCCCATCCCCACACAGATAACTCATGTGGCTTCTGGCTGAAAGCTCTGAAGGTCAGGTTTGGCTCCATAGATTAGCTCATTTCATTTCTAGAGATATTTTTAATGGCTTGACCCCTTTTAATTCCTCCCTAGCAGATGTCGGTGTTCCTCCCCCTATGCTGTCATGCCCAGCAACAATTCCACACAATCTTCATATGGTCATTACATTGTGCTAATGTAACCATGATAAGACAGTGGAGCTTTGATGGGCTTCCACAGTACCTTGTACTTATCACAGCTACAACATCCATACCAAACATTGATGTTACAGTACTGTAGTTACAGGGATACTTTGACTTCCCTAGAGTTAGATGAACTAGTGGATACCATTTCAAAGGAAGTTAGAGGTAAATTTTCAAGCCAAGGCTAACTAGTTTAGTGCAAAGACTAGTAGTCTTTGGGTACAGCTAGAATGCTTAGCTAGCTATAAAACAGTTTGTTTGGATCCTGGATGCTGATTGGTTGATCGCAGGGAGTTATTCACCACAATCCCTGGGTGCCTGTTAACAGTTCCATTATAATTACCAATGCACATCCACTGTCCCACAGCCCAGCCAGGCAATTTAAAAAACGTAATCTCTCCTGGAAAAAAACATCCAGAGTTGACAATATTTTCCCATTCTACTAGGCTAGCATTTGGTTTGCAAAGGTTGGGTTTTTCTAAACCTTGCTGTCTGCTTCTTCGAAGCTGTGGAACGTTGTATTTTTTTTTGCGATCTCCACCGTGCCATGCATATGAACGTGACGTGACTGAGAGCTTCTCTGAGCCAGGCAAATTTAGCTAGCAACTTCAATCTCAGAACTAACGACTGGCTTTTGCCCAGACTATTTTTAAATGGTGGAATGATAAAATAAAACAAATTAACTCAATATAATAAACATTTTAATGAAAACATGTCATTAATATATTTTTTTATATGTTGGCAACAGTTTTATTAAAGCAATAAGGCGAAACTGGGAATCATCGAGAATAACACCCTCCCCAGCCCTTGGCTTCACCTCGGACCTAAGAACAGCCCTTGGCTTCACCTCGGACCTAAGAACAGCCCTTGGCTTCACCTCGGACCTAAGAACAGCCCTTGGCTTCACCTCGGACCTAAGAACAGCCCTTGGTTGGGAGTTATTCACATGAAAATCCCCGGGTTCTCATGCGTTACTGCTTAATTAGCATTGGCTCGCGATACCTGGAGTGTGGCTCTGTTTTCCATCTGTTAGTGGTTTAGGCCACAGATCAACTCAACCGGGTTTTGTCCTAGGAGAGCCAGTTGACGGCCGTGTCAAACCAGAACCAACTGTCGTGATGACTGGTGGTCAGCCTTGACAATGACCACACTGTAACTGTGTCTGGAACTCTGCTGTGACCAATGACCATGCTCCCTGAGTGTGTTGTCATTACAAAGCTGCGCTCCTAACTTCAAGCAGGTGGTTGCTGCTCACTGTTGCTACACATTGCTAGCAGATGAGGTGAGATGTAAAGGGCTTTGAGACTTAGGCCTACAGTAGTGAAAAGTCAATATAAATCAAATCAATACATTAATCAAATGTTTAGGCACCAGATGCTGGTTGAAATACCATCCATATCCATCACACAGATGTAGGATCTTAATTTGATATTTTGTTGCTGAGAATTTTCCTGCACATGAGGACTCCTGTTGTATAGGAGTCATCAACACAGCTATCACTGATGTCAAGTACACGGTCTGTTTGTGTGATTAAGGTGTTACAATTTGGAGTAAACACCACACCATTTCATGGTCTTACCTCCTCAATTTAAAAGCAGTATTGTTGTGGAAATGGCAGGCTGGAAAGCATTGATTAGCCAGCCACAACAGTGCAGTACTGTTGAAGACTTTTCAGCTAGTTGACCCTCTCCAGTAGCCATTGTTGTGTTCAGAGACCTGACTATAAGGCTTGATTAAATAAAGACCAGAGCTGAACATAAGGCTTGATTAAATAAAGACCAGGGCTGAGTTTTGTACGGGAATTATAATATTTGTACTTTTCTTATAACTAATTTCTGTGTTCTATTCATGTGCTGTTCTATAAACCAATTTCTGTGTTCATGCAAGTGGCTGACTGTAAAAATCCTCACTATCAGAAGCTGCCAGTATTGGTCCATCACATGTTATGAACCAGTATTGGTCCATCACATGTTATGAACCAGTATTGGTCCGTCACATGCTATGAACCAGTATTGGTCCGTCACATGTTATGAACCAGTATTGGTCCGTCACATGCTATGAACCAGTATTGGTCCGTCACATGTTATGAACCAGTATTGGTCCGTCACATGTTATGAACCAGTATTGCTCGGTCACATGCTATGAACCAGTATTGGTCCGTCACATGTTATGAACCAGTATTGCTCGGTCACATGCTATGAACCAGTATTGGTCCGTCACATGTTATGAACCAGTATTGCTCGGTCACATGCTATGAACCAGTATTGGTCCGTCACATGTTATGAACCAGTATTGGTCGGTCACATGCTATGAACCAGTATTGGTCCGTCACATGCTATGAACCAGTATTGGTCGGTCACATGTTATGAACCAGTATTGGTCCGTCACATGTTATGAACCAGTATTGGTCCGTCACATGTTATGAACCAGTATTGGTCGGTCACATGTTATGAACCAGTATTGGTCCGTCACATGCTATGAACCAGTATTGGTCCGTCACATGTTATGAACCAGTATTGCTCGGTCACATGCTATGAACCAGTATTGGTCCGTCACATGTTATGAACCAGTATTGGTCGGTCACATGCTATGAACCAGTATTGGTCCGTCACATGCTATGAACCAGTATTGGTCGGTCACATGTTATGAACCAGTATTGGTCCGTCACATGTTATGAACCAGTATTGGTCCGTCACATGTTATGAACCAGTATTGGTCGGTCACATGTTATGAACCAGTATTGGTCCGTCACATGTTATGAACCAGTATTGGTCCGTCACATGTTATGAACCAGTATTGGTCTGTCACATGAATGAAACAAAACGGCAACGATTCATTAATTATGCTAAATCATGCAAATATAACTTGTCTGTGTATAGCCATATATAAGACAACTGCTGGGTCTGCTGGGTCTGCCCAGGAAGAGCACGCTGACAAACAATGACTCATTTAAAATTGACTTTGAGTGTCCCTGTGTAAGAATTTTTCCACAACAGTTTGAATGTTCATTAAAGTAGGAGAAGAGGGGAGTTTGATTAAAGTCGTTATTGTGAAACAAATCACTACAAGCCTGTCATAAACGTTTTCAATGGACGTGACGCATACACACATTCCTGTATGACAGATATTAATATGCAAAAACTGTTGATATCTCCAGTGCAAAACTTTCTAATAGAGCACAAAAAACACTGCAACCTCGTCTCCACTGCAACCTCGTCTCCACTGCAACCTCGTCTCCACTGCAACCTCGTCTCCACTGCAACCGCGTATCCACTGCAACCGCGTCTCCACTGCAACCTCGTCTCCACTGCAACCGCGTCTCCACTGCAACCTCGTCTCCACTGCAACCGCGTCTCCACTGCAACCGCGTCTCCACTGCAACCGCGTCTCCACTGCAACCTCGTCTCCACTGCAACCGCGTCTCCACTGCAACCTCGTCTCCACTGCAACCTCGTCTCCACTGCAACCTCGTCTCCACTGCAACCTCGTATCCACTGCAACCTCGTATCCACTGCAACCGCGTATCCACTGCAACCGCGTATCCACTGCAACCTCGTCTCCACTGCAACCTCGTCTCCACTGCAACCTCGTCTCCACTGCAACCTCGTCTCCACTGCAACCGCGTATCCACTGCAACCGCGTATCCACTGCAACCATGTTTCCACTATAACCACGTTTCCATCCACAGGTTTTATGCGGGTAAAAGTCATACCGTATAGTTTGTTTTATACAACAGCTGTGATGGAAACAGGAAGTCTGGGTACAATTTTATAAATGCCAACAGATAATGTTTGTTCGACATGGCAGCAATTTTTTGGTGTCAGTAAAATTAATTACTTGAGAATTTGCAGTGGAAATGACTAAATGCGCAAATATTGATATAATAACCATCATATCGAAGTAAACTTTGACTCACACGATGATATGGTATGTGGTCCTACCATTACGACTTGCAAACCATGTAGTTTATGAAATAATCTACAGATGAAATAAGTTATGATGAACTTCACAGGGTGGTGAAAGTGCACGGTGATGAGCTTGATGCCCCATTCCAATAAATATCGAGGGTCTAAATCTAGTGACATGATGATCGATGCTTGACTGACCTTTGATATCATGTAGACTAGCCTACCCGTACTGTATCTGCGAGCTGCTAGCTAGAACGTACGTGCCAAAACTATTGGTAGAGCTGAAATGGTAACACATTGAACTTTAGATATGCGGTACGTGAAAACGTTAGCGAAAAAGTACATTGTGTGCACTACGTCATCACGCACAGTTCATTTGGTGGGAACATGTGCATGTATTCATTGTGGATTTTAGAATAATCGCATGAAAATCTGTCGCCAAATTGGACATAAACCTAGATATTGACACAATATGATTAGCATATGTCATTACGCGTTAGAGTGTACAAAGATTCGACACAGCCCGTGTCCAGACTTTGACACAGATTTTGATACTCTGAAGAAATGGACCATTTTATTAGATGCATATCATTTATGCTTGCTAGAGAAGAAAGAGTATTTCCATTGTTCCTAAAGTAAAATTGTGACGTAATCTAGGCCTTCAGCAACACATTTTAGTTAAATGATTGAACACTCTAGAGAGCAGAAGGGTGAAATATTCACATCTACATGCCCACTCCAGTAGAAATCCACTTTTGAGGTGAAAAACAATGGTCAGAGCTTACCCATGATGATGCAAAACGTCAAACTTCAAAGTATGACTTATTTGGTTTTGAAGTGACAAATTCCAAACTGTCCACTTCTTGCAAATCCATGTAAATGCAGTGTCTTTTCCTGTGATGTGAGAAACAAATTATTTTCAGTTTATGTCGTTTAAGGGCTGGGTGGGTTTGATGTTAACATTACCACCCACCAACATGGCACTGTTTATTAATCAGAAACCTCTGCAAAGTTATTCCTCTTCGTGACTGATGAGCCAAATAGCCTTGTGTCCACTTGGCTGCCTGATCCATGGAACAAATACAAAATAGGGGAGGCAAACTTATGTTTTCACACCTGAATAAATTTTTTTACCAGAAATGTGTCACGTTCTGACCTTAGTTCTTTTGTATTTTCTTTGTTTTAGTATGGTCAGGGCGTGAGTTGGGTGGGTTATCTATGTTTTGTGTTCCTATGTTGGGTTTTTCGTTTGGCCTGATATGGTTCTCAATCAGAGGCAGGTGTTAGTCATTGTCTCTGATTGGGAACCATATTTAGGTAGCCTGTTTTCTGTTGTGTTTTGTGGGCGGTTGTCTTCCGTGTCTGTGTTCCACACGGAACTGTTTCGGTTTTCAGTAGTTCACTTTATTGTTTTGTATCTCAGTGTTCAGTTTGTTCTGTTAAAGATTCATCATGAACACTTACCACGCTGCGCTTTGGTCCTCCTCTCTTTCTCCAGACAAAGATCGTTACAAAATGTCATAATTCAATGGATAATTTGTCAATTTTCACTTATTTTTTAGCTAGTCTGTAAACCCCCCAAAAACTAATAAGATTATATTTATTTAAAAAAAAATATATATATATATATATCTTAATAACAATATATACATTACCAGTTGAAACTTGACACACCTACTCATTCAAGGGTTTTTCTACATTGTAGAATAATAGTGAAGACATCAAAACTATGAAATATCACATCCAAAATGTTTTTTTTTTTTCAAAATAGCCACCCTTTGCGTTGATGACAGCTTTGCACACTCTTGGCATTCTCTCAACAAGCTTCACCTGGAATGCTTTTCCAACAGTTTTGAAGGAGTTCCCATATATGCTGAGTGCTTGTTGGCTGCTTTTCCTTCACTCTGCGGTCCAACTCATGCCAAACCATCTCAATTGGGTTGAGGTCGGGTGATTGTGGAGGTCAGGTCATCTGATGCAGCATTCCATCACTTTCCTTCTTGGTCAAATAGCCCTTACACAGCCTGGAGGTGTGTTGGGTCATTTTCCTGTTGAAAAACAAATGATAGTTCCCACTAAGCGCAAACCAGATGGGATGGCGTATCGCTGCAGAATGCTGTGGTAGCCATGCTGGTTAAATGTGCCTTGAATTCTAAATAAAATCACAGACAGTGTCACCAGCAAAGCACCCCCACACCATCACACCTCCTCCTCCATGCTTCACACATGCGGAGATCATCCATTCACCTACTCTGCGTCTCACAAAGACACGGCGGTTGGAAACAAAAATCTCCCATTTGGACTCATCAGACCAAAGGACAGATTCCCACGGGTCTAATGTCCATTGCTTTTGTTTCTTGGCCTAAGCAAGTCTCTTCTTATTATTGGTGTCCTTTAGTAGTGGTTTCTTTGCAGCAATTTGACTATGAAGGACTGATTCACACAGTCTCCTCTGAACAGTTGATGTTGAGATATGTCTGTTACATGTCATTTTCAGGGTGCATTATCATGAGGAAAGTCATTGTAGCTTATAATTTCACGTCCTCTTGGAGAATTATGAACACAGGCTAACTTGGCTTTGCTGTGCCACAGCATGGGAGCAGCCTACCTACCCAAGGTTGCACCGTGTCCATTACAATGTAGAAAAAAAGACTATCAGCTATCTTTCAATAGTTATCCATATTATCATGATTCATCTTATTCTTTCTAACTATTTTTATGGCGGGATGCCAAAACTGACATTTATTTGTTTTCCCTAAACCAACGCTTATGACAAATCCGGCTCCAGAACCAGCTGTCTAATCTTTTGAATTCAGTGTAGTAAAAAACAGCAGCAACAGATAACATTAGCTAGTTAGATAAGGTTAGCAAGCTAGCCAGCTAGCAAGATAAGGTTAGCATTCTAGCTAGCTACAGTGACAGCGCCCTATTTTTTGGTTTATCAACTCCATGTGGAAATTCTCAGACCCAATTTGTGAATATGTATAAATAGCCTTTGTCATTCTTTGGAGGTTGAAGCTAAATGTTCATTTCCTCTCTAGGACAGGAAATGTATGTAAATTGTGGAGGCAACTTCCTCTGGGGGGTCCTTTAATATTACAGATGGACTGAGTGAGACGTGGCAGGCTAAGATCTTTACCTGCTGGTTGTTTCATATAATGCTATATAAATCTATGAGAGCCAGAGGCTAGATATCATTTACACGGTTCTGGTAATAAATATGCAAAAAGGGTTTTAAAAAAGGTAAACAATGAAGTGATACGGATGGGTGGACTGATTGTCTTTTGTTTCACTAATCGTAAAAAACATCAAACCTTTGGTCACCAAAAATATCAGACAATAAAGATTGAATAAAATCTGCAGCCCGGAAATGTTCCATACGTGGATAGTTTCTCCCCTCACACCTCTATATTTGGAAATGACAATTTCGCCTTTGCACAAGAGCCAAACTTTCTATGACACTGTGGAGATTGCTCTGTCGAAAATGCAATCAACCAAAGCTGCCTCAAGTGCTGATGAATTACAGGAAGACAATGACTTGTCAGATTTGAGCAGAGTGGGTCTGTGATGGCAAGCGGGTGGCGCAGAGGGTCCTGCGTAAGTCACATCATGAGACTGACAGACAGACAAACAAACAGACAGATCCTCCACGAGTCAGACACTCCCATATAAATAGAAAAGCTAAAATAGTACAAAAATGTATCTGGTTTTGCTGTTAGGTTTCATTAAAAAATGGATCTGGTTTTGCTGTTAGGTTTCATTCAAAAATGGATCTGGTTTTGCTGTTAGGTTTCATTCAAAATGGAAGACAGCAGGGGCATCTGGAGTTGGTGTTATTTTGGGGCACTGTTCCTTTGTTCAGTTCCAACATCAGCTGCGAGTTGAAAAAACGTATACATGTAATTATTTTGAAGCAGGAAGGAAAGCCATGCTATATGTACAGTATGTGACTATATGTACAGAGTGTGACTATATGTACAGTATGTGACTATATGTACAGTATGTGACTATATGTACAGAGTGTGACTATATGTACAGTGTGTGACTATATGTACAGTATGTGACTATATGTACAGTATGTGACTATATGTACAGTATGTGACTATATGTACAGAGTGTGACTATATGTACAGAGTGTGACCGCAACCTCCCATGTTACAGTTCACCGGGGTGAAATCACATACTAGAAACAGGAGAGTCCGGTACGACAGCCTTCCACCACCACCATCTATTGTAACCACTTATCTACCAATCTCTGGACCAGGGCCTTAGATCCACCCTCTCTGAGCTATTTACAGTACAACTCTCCTCTACTCTCTATCCTGTGGCTGAATGTTAGGAGAGGTCCCAGAGGCCCACTGCTGTCACTCATTAAATAGTCTTGTCCCTGCTGTACTGGTGAACTGGTGAGATGGTGATGCATACGCCTTGTGCTCATCATCGCAAGAGGTCAGGGAAAGTGTAGAGTGTGTGTGTGTAAGGGGGTTCAGGAAAAGTGCAGGGTACTTGGTTACTGGACCAGTTCACTGTCACTGGAAGTCAACCTCACCCATATGTACACACGCTTGCACGCTAACACACAATCACATACTTCTTTCCCACCGCCATCTGACGACCACGGTCAAATCACGGTCACTGAGCATATGAGTGTCAAAAGCTAAAACACAAACATTCTCTTCTGCCTTTTGAAAACCTGACTGCTGTTTCTGTGTATGCGTCTGTCTGTGTACACACAAGTGTGTGTGTGTGTGTGTGTGTGTGTGTGCGCGCGTGTGTGCGTGTCCGTGCAATGACTGGCAGTGTGAAGGTCAGTGAGCGTTGAGACATGAAAAGGGGCGTGCCCTCTCATTTACATTTGAGTAATTTAGCAGACGCTCTTATCCAGCAGCTTACAGGAGCAATAAGTGCCTTGCTCAAGGGCACAGACAGATGTTTCACCTAGTTGGCTCAGGGATTCAAATCTACAACCTTTTGGTTAATGGCCCCATGGTCTTAACTGTTAGACTACCTGCTGCCCAATTTTGGTGGGGTGGAAGAGTGTTTGTTTGTGGTCAGTAAAAGCTAAACTGTTCAAGAGTCATAGCATGGCCCCAGCCTGGAAGAGGAGAGAGGGTAGAGGGGAGAGAAAGGACAACAGAAGAGGGGAGAGGGTAGAGGGGAGAGAAAGGACAACAGAAGAGGAGAGAGGGTAGAGGGGAGAGAAAGGACAACAGAAGAGGAGAGAGGGTAGAGGGGAGAGAAAGGACAACAGAAGAGGGGAGAGGGTAGAGGGGAGAGAAAGGACAACAGAAGAGGGGAGAGGGTAGAGGGGAGAGAAAGGACAACAGAAGAGGGGAGAGGGTAGAGGGGAGAGAAAGGACAACAGAAGAGGGGAGAGGGTAGAGGGGAGAGAAAGGACAACAGAAGAGGGGAGAGGGTAGAGGGGAGAGAAAGGACAACAGAAGAGGGGAGAGGGTAGAGGGGAGAGAAAGGACAACAGAAGAGGGGAGAGGGTAGAGGGGAGAGAAAGGACAACAGAAGAGGGGAGAGGGTAGAGGGGAGAGAAAGGACAACAGAAGAGGGGAGAGGGTAGAGGGTAGAGAAAGGACAACAGAAGAGGGGAGAGGGTAGAGGGTAGAGAAAGGACAACAGAAGAGGAGAGAGGGTAGAGAAAGGACAACAGAAGAGGAGAGAGGGTAGAGAAAGGGGAGAGGGGATAACTTGATTGATGGCTGTATTGACTGGGGTTGTCACGATACTAGTATCGCTATACCCAGAGGCAAAAGAAACAAAACATTTTCTGAGGAAAACAGTGGTAATGTTGTAAACAAGCAGCCTTATGTTGTCACACAGTTTTTTCTATCGTGATAACCCTAGTACTGACTGGCGTTTATATTGACTGGTGGTTGTGGATCACCCAAATACAGCAAAGCAATCTATTGGGTTATCCATGGTTAGTTGTTTATTCCAATTAATCAAATCAATCACTTTTTATTTGTCTAGTATTGGGGTTTTTACATTTACATTTGTCAAAACCACTAAAGAGAACGCAGAGGTGGGAAGAAGAAACTCCTTTTGTAAGAAGAAGCCTTGAGAGAACCCCTTGACAGTTGCTGTTGAGTTCAAGGAAATTACGCTATCCAACACCTTGATGGAAGACTTGGTTAATATGCCTGGCTAGTGACAGACAAATTGGCTCGTTAATCCTCAGAAACACCCACAACCCCATTCTGCAGTGACATCTCCCTATGATAGCACAGGACCCTCATATCCTAGCCCTGCTTTCAGCACCAACCAGCTGCACTTACCTTCCCCCAGACACACACCCCTCCACTTCCTTCATCCCCTCCATCAGCATACGGAGAGACGGAGGATCGGTAATGTGGCACCAGACAGTGAACGGTCATATACATATCTGTCATAGCAGACACCTCATGCTGTCTGGGGTAGTGGGATGCCAGATACACGATCCACTGTCCTTACACACACACACACACACACACACACACACAGCAAGCTTGCATGCACACAAGCGTAATACACACATACAGGTGCTGTATATACACACGCACACTCACCTTTCAGGTCCATCCCTCCGGGTCCGGGTGACACCAAAGAGTGATGTGTTGCTGTCATACACGTCTCTGTCACATCAGACCCAGTGTGGTGTGTCAGGGTGTGCGCATTCTCCCCCCCCCCCTCCTCTCAAACACAAAAAACACACTACACAGACACACATATTAAGCAATTAAAATCAATGTGGCTGTGCGGGGCTGTTGGGTGAGAAGGGCAGCCGGGTCTGAGTGTGTGTGTGTGTGTGTGTGTAACCACGGATACACAGACACACAGAAACATTTTACTCATCACCGACAGACAGGAGATGGGAAAACAGTGGTGTATATGTGCCTGTGTTCAGACAACAGTCAGGCGATGTGACAGCACCACTACAGGGCCCTCACTGGGCCTCAGGTCTATTGAGATATCAGTCTCAGGCCACCAGACGCCTGTCCTCTTACAACATAACACACCCGGGCTTATAGCAGCACATGGAGCAGGAGAGCAGCTCTTGAATAACTGAATTGAGTTGAATATAAGGTCAAACAACAACAAAATGAATCAGTGGTAGCTTATAATATAAAAACAAACTATTAGTTAAAAATACCAAATGGTTAATGATTTTTTTTAAAGTAAGTGTAAAAAATCAAATAAAAGCTGCATTAAGGTTTCTCTCAGCCTTCCAACCAGACATTGGTTCTCAGTACTGTGTGTGTGTCTACTATACACTGAGTATACAAAACAGTAAGACCACCTACCTAATATTGAGTTGCACCCCCCCCTTTGCCCTCAGAACAGCCTCAGTTCGTCAGAGCATAGAATCTACAAGGTGTCGAAAGCATTCCAGAGGGATGCTGGCCTGTTGACTCCAATGCTTCCCACAGGTGTGTTAAGTTGGCTGGATGTCCTTTGGGTGGTGGACCATTCTTGATACACACGGGAAACTGTTGAGCGTGAAAAACCCAGCAGCATTGCAGTTCTGGACACAAACCAGTGCGCCTGGCATCTACTACCATACTCTGTTCAAAGGCACTTAAATCTTTTGTCTTTTGTCATCCTCTGAATGGCTCACATACACAATCCATGTCTCAAAAAATCCTTCTTTAACCTGTCTCCTCCCCTTCATCTACACTGATTGAAGTGGATTTAACAAGCGACATCAATAAGGGATCATATCTTTCACCTGCATTCACCTGGTCAGTCTGTCATGGAAAGAGTTGATGTTTTGTATAATCAGTGCATGTAGATTAATGACTCCACAGCTCTGGATTTTTATCCAAATGAAGCAATGATGTAGCTCACTGGCCCGCACCCCTATTGAAGTAGCTCACTGGCCCGCACCCCTATTGAAGTAGCTCACTGGCCCGCACCCCTATTGAAGTAGCTCACTGGCCCGCACCCCTATTGAAGTAGCTCACTGGCCCGCACCCCTATTGAAGTAGCTCACTGGCCCGCACCCCTATTGAAGTAGCTCACTGGCCCGCACCCCTATTGAAGTAGCTCACTGGCCCGCACCCCTATTGAAGTAGCTCACTGGCCCGCACCCCTATTGAAGTAGCTCACTGGCCCGCACCCCTATTGAAGTAGCTCACTGGCCCGCACCCCTATTGAAGTAGCTCACTGGCCCGCACCCCTATTGAAGTGTGTGTGTGTGTGTGTGTATATATATATATATATATATATATATATATATATATATATATATATATATGTGTGTGCTTCTCTGTAGCCATGTTAGCAAACATTCCTGATAATGGTAAGTTCAGCTTTTTATTGCACAGCGGTAGCCTGGCCCACAATTACAGAAGAAAATACTCCTAATGAACTTTCGATCGTCAGAGAAAATATGAAGCATGCCTTGAACAGCGACTTTTAATTGAGAGACATTTTTCTCAAATGATAATAATAAGTAAGCGTGCTTCACATAAAATAAAAGTACTAATGAAATGAAGGCTCCAGAAACACTGAACTGCTGCTAGCAGCTTGTAGTCTTGTATTTTGAGACACTTGTTACTCTAATAGAGCAGTCAGATGGACCTGGATTCATACTATCTCAAACACGCAAAGCTGTTTTAGTTCCATCAAACAACAGCTGGTTGATATTTAAAGCACATTGTCCCCCTCTATACCATGACAGGTGCAGGGCAGAGCTAGATACACAAGTGACATGTGTCCTGTGTGTAGGCCTAGATCGCCACTTTATTCCATTTCAATCAAATCTGCAGGGTGCCTGGCTGTGTTAGAACGTGCCGGAGAGGTTTGGAAACATTTCCCCGTCACAAACAGCACATCAATAAGGTCTCACTTGAGGGAGTCACTCCATACACAGAGCTGACTCAACCCGGCTAGCCAGGGGGAGATGAGGGAGCGGAGGGAGACGAGGGGGGAAGGGTAAGAGGAGGAGGGAGTGGGAGGGAGGGAATGGGAAGAGGGTAGCAGGGGGAAATGATTGCATTTAGAGAGGTAAACTGTGTGGCTGTGTAGAGAACACTCTCTGGACTGTGGAAGGTAGGAACCACTAATACATAAGGTATTCCCCCTGTGCACAGAGAGAACACACACATGCATGCACAAACTACCCTCTGCCCCCAACTCATACACTACCACTCTACGGGGGCATGCTGACAGGTTCTCATTTAGCTGTAACTCATTTAGACTGGGCCCCTATAGTGCAGAGCATTAGGACAGGGTCAGAGCACAGCAGTCCGCTATCTAGACATCTACAGACATCACCATTTTGATTATAGACACCATGAGCTAATTAGAGGTGATAAGGAGAGCACTGTGCAGGGTCAAGAGGACGGTGGCTGGAGCGTGTGAGTGTTGTGGGGAATTCTCCAGTGTCCTTCAGAGCCAGGAGAGAATCTGTCTGAGAGGACTGTATTATCTCTAGGACTCACTGAGGGTTAAATCATCTCTCACTCATATTCTCACACGTGTCTCACGAGTGTGTGTTCATAATTGTGTTCATAATTGTGTGTGGTGTGTGTATGCGTGCGCCTGTGTTCTAGTATATCCCTGTATTGTAGGTGTGTAGATAAAACCATGCATTCTCAAAGACATTCTTTGAAAGTGTACAGTACTTCTCTTATTTACTGCTTTAAGTAGTAAGTATGTAACACCTCAATAAACCCTCCGCTCAGTGTTTCCCAACTCCAGTCCTCCAGAACCCCCAACAGTGTTCCCCAACTCCAGTCCTCCAGTACCCCCAACAGTGGTTCCCAACTACAGTCCTCCAGTACCCCCAACAGTGTTTCCCAACTCCTCCAGTACCCCCAACAGTGTTTCCCAACTCCAGTCCTCCACTACCCCCAACAGTGTTTCCCCAACTCCAGTCCTCCACTACCCCCAACAGTGTTTCCCAACTCCAGTCCTCCAGTACCCCCAACAGTGTTTCCCCAACTCCAGTCCTCCACTACCCCCAACAGTGTTTCCCAACTCCAGTCCTCCAGAACCCCCAACAGTGTTTCCCAACTCCAGTCCTCCAGAACCCCCAACAGTGTTTCCCAACTCCAGTCCTCCAGAACCCCCAACAGTGTTTCCCAACTCCAGTCCTCCAGAACCCCCAACAGTGTTTCCCAACTCCAGTCCTCCACTACCCCCAACAGTGTTTCCCAACTCCTCCACTACCCCCAACAGTGTGTCCCAATTCCAGTCATCCAGAACCCCCAACAGTGTGTCCCAACTCCAGTCCTCCAGTACCCCCAACAGTGTGTCCCAACTCCAGTCCTCCACTACCCCCAACAGTGTTTCCCAACTCCTCCAGTACCCCCAACAGTGTGTCCCAACTCCAGTCCTCCACTACCCCCAACAGTGTTTCCCAACTCCTCCACTACCCCCAACAGTGTGTCCCAACTCCAGTCATCCAGAACCCCCAACAGTGTGTCCCAACTCCAGTCCTCCAGTACCCCCAACAGTGTGTCCCAACTCCAGTCCTCCACTACCCCCAACAGTGTTTCCCAACTCCTCCAGTACCCCCAACAGTGTGTCCCAACTCCAGTCCTCCAGTACCCCCAACAGTGTTTCCCAACTCCAGTCCTCCAGTACCCCCAACAGTGTTTCCCAACTCCAGTCATCCAGTACCCCCAACAGTGTTTCCCAACTCCAGTCCTCAACTACCCCCAACAGTGTTTCCCAACTCCAGTCCTCCAGTACCCCCAACAGTGTGTCCCAACTCCAGTCCTTCAGCACCCCCAACAGTGTTTCCCAACTCCAGTCCTCCTGTACCCCAAACAGTGTTTCCCAACTCCAGTCCTCCAGAACCCCCAACAGTGTTTCCCAACTCCAGTCCTCCAGAACCCCCAACAGTGTGTCCTCCCCAACTGGAGGACTGGAGTTGGGAAACATTGCTGGGGGTGTGGAGGATGAATCAGAATTAGTTGGGTAACATAGATAAATAAGATGTTTTATTTACATAATATGCTTATGTAAGATACTTGTCATTAGAATGTCTCCCTTTGGACTATACTGTTGGCAGTTTTCCCTTCTCAGCTAGGCCTCAGTCACTTGGAGCCCAGAGAGGGGAGAGGTCAGGCTTGTCTTTTACATGTCTCTGGTAATATGCAGAATATCAGAAAGGGAGAGGTCAGAATGGAACATCGTCTTCATATGTGAATGTATCTGTTAAACCATGTGAAGGGATGTTGTGATTAAGGGTAGTGGGTAGGGGGTAGTGGAGGACTATAGTTGGGAAACACGGTTGGGGGTAGTGGAGGACTGTAGTTGGGAAACACTGTTGGGGGTAGTGGAGGACTGTAGTTGGGAAACACGGTTGGGGGTACTGGAGGAATTGGGAAACACTGTTGGGGGTAGTGGAGGACTGTAGTTGGGAAACACTGTTGGGGGTACTGGAGGACTGGAGTTGGGAAACACTGTTGGGGGTAGTGGAGGACTGGAGTTGGGAAACACTGTTGGGGGTAGTGGAGGACTGGAGTTGGGAAACACTGTTGAGGGTAGTGGAGGACTGGAGTTGGGAAACACGGTTGGGGGTAGTGGAGGACTGTAGTTGGGAAACACTGTTGAGGGTAGTGGAGGACTGGAGTTGGGACACACTGTTGAGGGTAGTGGAGGACTGGAGTTGGGAAACACTGTTGGGGGTAGTGGAGGACTGTAGTTGGGAAACACTGTTGGGGGTTCTGGAGGACTGTAGTTGGGAAACACTGTTGGGGGTAGTGGAGGACTGGAGTTGGGAAACACTGTTGGGGGTACTGGAGGACTGGAGTTGGGAAACACTGTTGGGGGTACTGGAGGACTGGAGTTGGGAAACACTGTTGGGGGTACTGGAGGACTGGAGTTGGGAAACACTGTTGGGGGTACTGGAGGACTGGAGTTGGGACACACTGTTGAGGGTAGTGGAGGACTGGAGTTGGGAAACACGGTTGGGGGTACTGGAGGACTGGAGTTGGGAAACACGGTTGGGGGTAGTGGAGGACTGTAGTTGGGAAACACGGTTGGGGGTAGTGGAGGACTGTAGTTGGGAAACACTGTTGGGGGTAGTGGAGGACTGTAGTTGGGAAACACTGTTGGGGGTAGTGGAGGACTGGAGTTGGGAAACACTGTTGGGGGTAGTGGAGGACTGGAGTTGGGAAACACGGTTGGGGGTAGTGGAGGACTGTAGTTGGGAAACACTGTTGGGGGTAGTGGAGGACTGGAGTTGGGAAACACGGTTGGGGGTAGTGGAGGAGTTGGGAAACACTGTTGGGGGTAGTGGAGGACTGTAGTTGGGAAACACTGTTGGGGGTAGTGGAGGACTGTAGTTGGGAAACACTGTTGGGGGTACTGGAGGAATTGGGAAACACTGTTGGGGGTAGTGGAGGACTGGAGTTGGGAAACACTGTTGGGGGTAGTGGAGGACTGGAGTGGGGAAACACTGTTGGGGGTACTGGAGGTTTGGAGTTGGGAAACACTGCTGGGGGTAGTGGAGGACTGGAGTTGGGAAACACTGTTGGGGGTAGTGGAGGACTGTAGTTGGGAAACACTGTTGGGGGTACTGGAGGAATTGGGAAACACTGTTGGGGGTACTGGAGGACTGTAGTTGGGAAACACTGTTGGGGGTACTGGAGGAATTGGTAAACACTGTTGGGGGTACTGGAGGTTTGGAGTTGGGAAACACTGCTGGGGGTACTGGAGGACTGGAGTTGGGATACACTGCTGGGGGTACTGGAGGACTGGAGTTGGGAAACACTGCTGGGGGTACTGGAGGACTGGAGTTGGGAAACACTGCTGGAGGTACTGGAGGACTGGAGTTGGGAAACACTGCTGGAGGTACTGGAGGACTGGAGTTGGGAAACACTGCTCTAGTCTACCCTAAGCATTCTCACTACATTCTATAATAAAATCATACAGTCACACAGAGAACAGAGACAACATGAGAATACTTGGAGGAAATATACTTCATGACAGCTGTCTGGCCCTGGGATATCTAGAAGGGGCCTATTGAGTTAATACATGGTTACGACTGACTGTGACTGACTCGGTGACTGAGTGTCTCAACTGCCCTGCTGAATGTTACAAGAGATGCCACACTAACAGCGTGTGTGTAAGTGTGTGTGTGTGTGTGCGTGCAAGAGAGAGAGTGTACAGTATCTGAGGGCAAGCATATGTAGATGTGCTTTCGTGCATGTTTGAGTGTGTGTACTCGTGTGTAATCAACCATGGCTGTACTTCCACATGAGTCTCAACGACATGTACATTCCAAATCATACAGGCCCTAATCCCGGGTCGGTTATGAGCATTAGATTAAATCACACACGGGTATGACGGAGTGAAATAAACATCAATAAACCTCAGGAACATGAAGAATGTGATCATATCTGATGACTGTTGACTATCTGCTGATGTGTGGTTCTATTCCGGGCGTGTGTTGACTGCGTTCACGTTGGCATTACCGGGAGTGAGTGTTTAAAAGTGGCACTATTCAACCAACGAGAGGCTTTCCTTTAGAATTGCTGCTATTCATATTCATTTTCTCCCTCCAGAACCAATCACATTAGTATGTGTGTCTGTGTAGCAGCTCGTTACAGTAAACAAACAACCATTAGATTGGGAGCTGGCTGGTGATAGTGATGATGGGGAGATTATTGAACTCGCTGTGTCTCTCGCTTTCCCAGTCAGTCTCGCTCGCTTTCCCAGTCAGTCTCGCTCGCTTTCCCAGTCTCACCTGATCTGAGCCATAAGGGAGACTAGGCATCTACCACCATCAGATTAGAGCCATAAGGGAGACTAGGCATCTACCACCCCACTACCACTATCAGATTAGAGCCATAAGGGAGACTAGGCATCTACCACCCCACTACCACTATCAGATTAGAGCCATAAGGGAGACTAGGCATCTACCACCCCACTACCACTATCAGATTAGAGCCATAAGGGAGACTAGGCATCTACCACCCCACTACCAGATTAGAGCCATAAGGGAGACTAGACATCTACCACCCCACTATCACCACCAGATTAGAGCAATAAGGTAGGCTAGGCATCTACCACCCCACTACCACTATCAGATTACGGGGGGGCAACGTAGTCTATATTTTTTGTCCTCCCACTTTGGTTCTTAAATCACCATCACCCACTAATTAACTTGTCATTTTTGCAGATTAAGTGTTTGAGCTAGAAATGTATCAATATTTATAATTTACAAATTAGCTATGACATAGCCAATGAATATATAGCACAATTTTTGATTTCACCCTCATCTCAAAATCAAATGGTTTTGACCGTTTGGATGTTTAGTGAGCTTCTTTTCTTCTCCTGCTTTGACCATGCAGTGCACCTCACAAAGTGATTTCTGTCGTCGTTATGAAAGAAATGACCAACTTTAACCTGTATTTCTAAAAATGACCAATTGTTTAATACACTGACTGTTTAAAGCAAAACAGGTACCAAAACCACTGCTGATGGTGAACCTGAACAATCAAAATAAAATCTATTGTAAGCCCTGTTCAGATGGTATAGCCAGATGAGAGTTGTCTCTTCGGTAGCTTGCATTTATTCTGGTAAAACACAATTTAACAGTGCATAGATAACAATAACCTAGTAAATGACATACGTTATCACTCAACTAGTAAAGCTGAAGGTGCTGCGCAGATGTGCATGATCAGGAACAGGCCGCCTGCCTCGCGTTGGCAGAGATCTATATATAATGAGGAGATGCTCATGTCTCCACTCTAACAATAGGAGTCATTATCCCAGAAATGGGAAGGCAGGCGAGAAGCTTAGGTCCAAAATAAGCCAATAGTGCGCAGTTTGACTAGGCTACTGATATTCCCTAGGGTTGTTCGGCATGCAAAATGACTTGTAGATCAATGACTGTCAACACAGTTACATGCTTAGTTCAACACTGAAGGAGAGGACATCAGCTGACACAAAATATGAGGTATTTTCAGAAGGTAGGAACAAAGTAATAGGACAAAACATTTGTGAATAAGCGATTGGTAATGTTTGATTCGATTTTCTGACCGATGCATGCTATATGTGACTCATTTCACTACTTCACAGGACAGGAAAATGTATTTTTGAGCAGAAATGCCTTCTGGAACATGTGAACTTTCATGTGCCTTAATAATAACAAACGTGTATGCCATCTGTAAATACAAATAAAACACTTAAATTACAAGCATAGCTGGCTTAGCAACAGAAAAAGAGAGGAACCTTCCCGCTAGCCATGATTGGCTGAGATAAAGGATGGGCTGTACATGGTCTGCAATGTAGCATGCTTCTGTCTATAACATGAGCTGCTTAGTATGTGTAGGTAATCCTTTCTAATGTGGCTTCTTTGAAAGAAATCACAAAGAACTGCAAACATGTTGCTAAGTCTCTCCACTTTCTGGAGGACCGAGTTTTGAAATCAATAGAATGCCCGGTGGAAGCAGAGCATGATAGCTATGGAGGTGGAGAAAATTCAGGTGTTTGATTGCAAATGCGGAGGGAGTCAAAAAGAGAACATAGAAGGCTGTTGTATAAAACACCTGTCTCTGGATTACATCTTCAAACTATGGGTAATGATGGCTTCCATGACAGAGAGGGAGAAGCGTTCCTCCATGTACAAGGGTAGTTGAGTCTAGCTAGCTACATTTTCAGATACACGTTTTAAACTTTTTCAGGAAGTAATTTTCCTTGCAAGTTAAAGCGTACTGTTAGCATAGTTAGCTAGCTAACGTTGGCTGGCTGGCTCGCTAGCTAACGTTACGTGTTATTTGGATATTATATTATTTGGATCGGTTTGGGGTCTGTGGACCAAAGCAATTGTATCTTAAACATTTGAATCGGGGACCGATGCGTATCAGTGAATCGTTGCAGTGGAACCTCCGGTATAATATTAATTGTAAAACATTTAAAAAGTTACCCGAGAATGAATCTAGTACTGAAAGCATAAGCTACAGCTAGCTAGCACTGCAGTGCATAAAAGTGGTGAGAAGTTGACTCAGAGAGAGAAAGACAATAGTTTAACAGTTTTGAACAAATTAATTTCAAGCAAGAGAGAATTTTTCTTCACTTTCACTTACTTAGCTAGCAAATGCAGCTAGCTAGTTTAGTCTACTCAAACATCCTGCTCAAACAGAGGGATGCGATGTTAGCTAGCTGGCTATGACTATCCAACACAACACTGGAACTCTTCCAAGTGAAGGTAAGCTTTTGGTTTTACAAATTTATTGCCACTGGGGCCCGCCGGTGTAAGTGCTAAACTGCTTACTGCATGATTGTAGGGGGTTTACTAACGTGTTAGTTCTATTAGCAATATTGACTATGATGTTACTTTCGCTAATATGGTGACAATGATGTAGGCGGTGTGTGGTGGTTAGGATATGATTTGCCTTGAATTTTTTTGTTGTTGCCTGGTCACATACAGCTGATGTGTTGTGTATTGGAGTATACAAGTGAAGGGAAAAGGTGAGAGGAGGAGAGTGCATAGATGCGAGAAAGAATACAACGGGGCTGCTATGAAAGTGAACTATGTTTACACATGATCGGGTGTATTCATTCTGCCAATTCTGTTGAAAAACATTTCTTAAACGGAAGCAAATGCAACGGTGATACACTTACCCGAATTTGTCCAATTGAAACTCGTTTGCAAATGTTGAACTAATGATTACACCCTAGATCAGCTAGATGCAGGCAAGTGTGCAAGGTGTTATTGAATGTGTCACTGTCTGTCACCTAAAAATTATCTCAACCTGTATGCACCTACATTGTAAACTTTTATTCATAGGCTAGGTTGTAGCAACCTCATGATGGGTATAGGGAAAGTTTGAGTATCATGTAGTAGCCTAAACCTATCATTGTTACATTGCACTGGGTGAATGGAATATGAATGACAGTCACCCAAAATGCTGTAATAGAAATAAGGTCCCTCATCTTAAAAACGGCACCGATAGTATGTATGTATATATAGTTGAAGTCGGAAGTTAACATACACCTTAGCCAAATACATTTAAAATCAGTTTCACAATTCCTGACATTTAATCCTAGTAAAAATTCTTTGTCTGAGGTCAGGTAGGATCACCACTTTATTTTAATGTGAAATGTCAGAATAATAGTATAGAGATTTATTTATTTCAGCTTTGAGTTCTTTCATCACATTCCCAGTGGGTCAGAAGTTTACATACACTCAATTATTATTTGGTAGCATTGCATTTAAATTGTTTAACTTGGGTCAAATGTTTTGGGAAGCCTTCAACAAGCTTCCCACAATAAGTTGGGTGAATTTTGGCCCATTCCTCCTGACAGAGCTGGTGTAACTGAGTCAGGTTTGTAGGCCTCCTTGCTCGCACACACTTTTTCAGTTCTGCCCACAAATTTTCTATAGGCTTGAGGTCAGTGCTTTTTGATGGCCACTCCAATAACTTGACTTTGTTGTAATGAAGCCATTTTGCCACAACTTTGGAAGTATGCTTGGGGTCATTGTCCATTTGGAAGACCCATTTGCGACCAAGCTTTAACTTCCTGACTGATGTCTTGAGATGTTGCTTCAATATATCCACATAATATTCCTGCCTCATGATGCCATCTATTTTGTGAAGTGCACCAGTCCCTCCTGCAGCAAAGCACCCCAACAACATGATGCTGATACCCCCGTGCTTCACGGTTGGGATGGTGTTCTTTTTTATTTTACTTTTATTTAACCAGGTCGGCTAGTTGAGAACAAGTACTCATTTACAACTGCGACCTGGCCAAGATAAAGCGTAGCAGTGTGAACAGACAACAACACAGAGTTACACATGGAGTAAACAATAAACAAGTCAATAACACAGTAGGGGGAAAAAACGAGTCTATATACAGTGTGCAAAAGGCATGAGGTAGGCAATAAATAGGGCATAGGAGCGAATAATTACAATTTAGCAGATTAACACTGGAGTGATAAATCATCAGATGATCATGTGCAAGTAGAGATACTGGTGTGCAAAAGAGCAGAAAAGTAAATAAATAGAAACAGTAAGGGGATGAGGTAGGTAAATTGGGTGGGCTGTTTACAGATGGACTACAGTATGTACAGCTGCAGCGATCGGTTAGCTGCTCAGATAGCAGATGTTTAAAGTTGGTGAGGGAAATAAAAGTCTCCAACTTCAGCGATTTTTGCAATTCGTTCCAGTCACAGGCGGCAGAGAACAGGAAGGAAAGGCGGCCAAATGAGGTGTTGGCTTTTGGGATGATCAGTGAGATATACCTGCTGGAGCGCGTGCTACGGGTGGGTGTTGTTATCGTGACCAGTGAACTGAGATAAGGCGGAGCTTTACCTAGCATGGACTTAGATGACCTGGAGCCAGTGGGTCTGGCGACGAATATGTAGCGAGGGCCAGCCAACTAGAGCATACAGGTCGCAGTGGTGGGTGGTATAAGGTGTTTTAGTAACAAAACGGATGGCACTATGATAAACTGCATCTAGTTTGCTGAGTAGAGTATTGGAAGCTATTTTGTAGATGACATCGCCGAAGTCGAGGATCGGTAGGATAGTCAGTTTTATTAGGGTAAGTTTGGCGGCGTGAGTGAAGGAGGCTTTGTTGCGAAATAGAAAGCAGATTCTTGATTTGATTTTGGATTGGAGATGTTTAATATGAGTCTGGAAGGAGAGTTTACAGTCTAGCCAGACACCTAGGTATTTATAGATGTCCACATATTCTAGGTCGGAACCGTCCAGGGTGGTGATGCTAGTCAGGCGGGCGGGTGCAGGCAGCGAACGGTTGAAAAGCATGCATTTGGTTTTACTAGCGTTTAAGAACAGTTGGAGGCCACGGAAGGAGTGTTGTATGGCATTGAAGCTCGTTTGAAGGTTAGATAGCACAGTGTCCAAGGAAGGGCCAGAAGTATACAGAATGGTGTCGTCTGCGTAGAGGTGGATCAGGGAATCGCCCGCAGAAAGAGCAACATCATTGATATATACAGAGAAAAGAGTCGGCCCGAGAATTGAACCCTGTGGTACCCCCATAGAGACTGCCAGAGGACCGGACAACATGCCCTCCGATTTGACACACTAAACTCTGTCTGCAAAGTAGTTGGTGAACCAGGCAAGGCAGTCATCAGAAAAACCGAGGCTACTGAGTCTGCCGATAAGAATATGGTGATTGACAGAGTCGAAAGCCTTGGCCAGGTCGATGAAGACGGCTGCACAGTACTGTCTTTTATCGATGGCGGTTATGATATCATTTAGTACCTTGAGCGTGGCTGAGGTGCCCCCGTGACCGGCTCGGAAACCGGATTGCACAGCGGAGAAGGTACGGTGGGATTCGAGATGGTCAGTGATCTGTTTATTAACTTGGCTTTCGAAGACCTTAGATAGGCAGGGCAGGATGGATATAGGTCTGTAACAGTTTGGGTCCAGGGTGTCTCCCCCTTTGAAGAGGGGGATGACCGCGGCAGCTTTCCAATCCTTGGGGATCTCAGATGATATGAAAGAGAGGTTGAACAGGCTGGTAATAGGGGTTGCGACAATGGCGGCGGATAGTTTCAGAAATAGAGGGTCTAGATTGTCAAGCCCAGCTGATTTGTATGGGTCCAGGTTTTGCAGCTCTTTCAGAACATCTGCTATCTGGATTTGGGTAAAGGAGAATCTGGGGACGCTTGGGCGAGTAGCTGCGGGGGGGCGGAGCTGTTGGCCGAGGTTGGAGTAGCCAGGTGGAAGGCATGGCCAGCCGTTGAGAAATGCTTGTTGAAGTTTTCGATTATCATGGATTTATCGGTGGTGACAGTGTTACCTAGCCTCAGTGCAGTGGGCAGCTGGGAGGAGGTGCTCTTGTTCTCCATGGACTTTACAGTGTCCCAGAACTTTTTGGAGTTAGAGCTACAGGATGCAAATTTCTGTTTGAAAAAGCTAGCCTTTGCTTTCCTGACTGACTGCGTGTATTGGTTCCTGACTTCCCTGAACAGTTGCATATCGCGGGGACTATTCGATGCTATTGCAGTCCGCCACAGGAAGTTTTTGTGCTGGTCGAGGGCAGTCAGGTCTGGAGTGAACCAAGGGCTATATCTGTTCTTAGTTCTGCATTTTTTGAACGGGGCATGCTTATCTAAGATGGTGAGGAAGTTACTTTTAAAGAATGACCAGGCATCCTCAACTGACGGGATGAGGTCAATATCCTTCCAGGATACCCGGGCCAGGTCAATTAGAAAGGCCTGCTCGCAGAAGTGTTTTAGGGAGCGTTTGACAGTGATGAGGGGTGGTCGTTTGACCGTGGACCCGTAGCGGATACAGGCAATGAGGCAGTGATCGCTGAGATCCTGATTGAAGACAGCAGAGGTGTATTTGGAGGGCAAGTTGGTCAGGATAATGCCTATGAGGGTGCCCATGTTTACGGATTTAGGGTTGTACCTGGTGGGTTCCTTGATGATTTGTGTGAGATTGAGGGCATCTAGCTTAGATTGTAGGACTGCCGGGGTGTTAAGCATATCCCAGTTTAGGTCACCTAACAGAACAAACTCTGAAGCTAGATGGGGGGCGATCAATTCACAAATGGTGTCCATGGCACAGCTGGGAGCTGAGGGGGGTCGGTAGCAGGCGGCAACAGTGAGAGACTTATTTCTGGAGAGATTAATTTTTAAAATTAGAAGTTCGAACTGTTTGTGTATGGACCTGGAAAGTATGACAGAACTTTGCAGGCTATCTCTGCAGTAGATTGCAACTCCTCCCCCTTTGGCAGTTCTACCTTGATGGAAAATGTTATAGTTGGGTATGGAAATCTCAGAATTTTTGGTGGCCTTCCTGAGTCAGGATTTAGACACGGCAAGGACATCAAGGTTGGTGGAGTGTGCTAAAGCAGTGAGTAAAACAAACTTAGGGAGGAGGCTTCTGATGTTGACATGCATGAAACCAAGGCTTTTTCGATCACAGAAGTCAACAAATGAGGGTGCCTGGGGACATGCAGGGCCTGGGTTTACCTCCACATTACCCGAGGAGGAGTAGGATGAGGGTGCGGCTAAAGGCTATAGGCTATCAAAACTGGTCGCCTAGAGCGTTGGGGACAAAGAATAAAAGGAGCAGATTTCAGGGCGTGGTAGAATAGATTCAGGGCATAATGTGCAGACAGGGGTATGGTGGGGTGCGGGTACAGCGGAGGTAAGCCCAGGCACCGGGTGATGATAAGAGAGATTGTATCTCTGGACATGCTGGTTATAATGGGTGAGGTCACCGCTTGTGTGGGAGGTGGGACAAAGGAGATGTCAGAGGTATGAAGAGTGGAACTAGGGGCTCCATTATAAACTAAAATAATGATAACTAACCAGAACAACAGTATACAAGGCATATTGACATTTGAGAGAGACATATAGCGAGGCATAAAGTAATCGCAGGTATTGATTTGGAGAGCTAGCTAAGACAACAGGTGAGACAGCAACAGCTAATCAGCTAACAGCTTCTTCTGCTTGCAAGCCTCCCCCTTTTTCCTCCAAACATAATGATGGTCATTATGGCTGAACAGTTACAGTATTTTTGTTTCATCAGACCAGAGGACATCTCTCCAAAAAGTACGATCTCTGTCCCCATGTGCAGTTGCAAACTGTAGCCTGTTTTATGGCGGTTTTGGAGCAGTGGCTTCTTCCTTGCTGAGCGGCCTTTCAAGTTATGTCAATATAGGACTCATTTTACTGTGGATAGATACTTTTGTACCCGTTTCTTCCAGCATCTTCACAAAGTCCTTTGCTGTTGTTCTGGGATTGATTTGCACTTTTTGCACCAAAGTACGTTCATCTCTAGGAGACAGAACACATCTCCTTCCTGAGCGGTATGACGGCTGCGTGGTGTTTATATTGCGTATTTTTGTTTATACAGATGAGCGTGGTACCTTCAGGCATTTGCAAATTGCTCCCAAGGATGAACCAGACTTGTGGAGGTCTACAATTGTTTTTCCTGAGGTCTTGGCTGATTTCTTTTGATTTTCCCATGATGTCAAGCAAAGAGGCACAGAGTTTGAAGGTAGGCCTTGAAATACATCCACAGGTACACCTCCAATTGACGTCAATTAGCCTATCAGAAGCTTCTAAAGCCATGACATAATTTTCTGGAATTTTCCAAGCTGTTTAAAGGTACAGTCAACTTAGTGTATGTAAACTTCTGACCCACTGGAATTGTGATACAGTGAATTATAAGTGAAATAATCTGTCTGTAAACAATTGTTGAAAAAATTACTTGTGTCATGCACAAAGTAGATGTCCTAACCGACTTGCCAAAACTATAGTTTGTTAACAAGAAATTTGTGGAGTGGTTGAAAAACGAGTTTTAATGACTCCAACCTAAGTGAATATAAACTTCCGACTTCAACTGTATGTATGTATGTATGTATGTATGTATGTATGTATGCTAGATGAGAGCAGGGACAGGATCCTGATTGTTTCCTGTGCTATGATCTTCAGATACAGTATGAATATGGATCTCAAAGCTCCAAGGTCAATCGCCTTGGAATATCTATTCTTTCATTTTTCCTTCTCATCATCATCATCCCTACCATCTCTCAATAACCATGGGCCTGCTCTCACATCTCTGTCTGTCAGCTGATATCATTGTCTAGGTCTAGGTGATGCTGTTAGGCATAAGTGTCCTTAGAGGTGGAACGTGAAATGTGTGCCTGAATTAGAATACAACATAATATGGTAATGAAACAAATAATGCACCCGTGCCTTCCTTGTTGCCAACTGCTCAACTACGAACAGTAGTGTGCTACCACTTACTGATTATATTAGCTACCCAAATCTTCTCTTTAGGCTCATGTACACACAAGTATAAAGACTTGACATTACTTATTAACATTTTTTATGTACCAGTACAAACACCAAAAGACACAAAAAATCTTGCGGTTCACTGTCAAACTGTCGGGCAGCGATTTCAAGTCAAGACAGTCTGAAAGACATGACATCTATTGTCTCTCTGTGAAGGACAGCGGAGTTATTCATGTCACTACAGACTAAATATCTCTGGGCTAATCAAAGAGAAATAAAAAGGAGACAGAGAGAAATAAAGGCAGAGAGAGAGAGAGAGCGCAAGAGAGAGAAAGAGAAATAAAGAAAGAGAAAAAAGCAGAGAGCAAGAAAAATAAAAGCAGAGTGAGAGAAGGCAGCGAGAGAGAGAGAAAAATAAAGGCAGACAGAAAAATAAAGGCAGAGAGAGAGAAAAGGGCAGAGAGAGAGAGAGAGACAAATAAAGGCAGAGAGAGAGAGAGACAAATAAAGGCAGAGAGAAAAATAGTCAGAGAAAGAAAGCCAGAGAGCGAGAGAGAAAAAAGCAGAGAGCGAGAGAGAAATAAAGGCAGAGAGAGCAATAAAGGCAGAGAGAGCAATAAAGGCAGAGAGAGCGAGAGAGAAATAAAGGCAGAGAGAGCGAGAGAGAAATAAAGGCAGAGAGAGCGAGAGAGAAATAAAGGCAGAGAGAGAGAGAGAGAAATAAAGAAAGAGAAAAAAGCAGAGAGCAAGAAAAATAAAAGCAGAGTGAGAGAAGGCAGCGAGAGAGAGAGAAAAATAAAGGCAGACAGAAAAATAAAGGCAGAGAGAGAGAAAAGGGCAGAGAGAGAGAGAGAGAGACAAATAGTCAGAGAAAGAAAGCCAGAGAGCGAGAGAGAAAAAAGCAGAGAGCGAGAGAGAAATAAAGGCAGAGAGCAATAAAGGCAGAGAGAGAAATAAAGGCAGAGAGAGCAATAAAGGCAGAGAGAGCGAGAGAGAAATAAAGGCAGAGAGAGCGAGAGAGAAATAAAGGCAGAGAGAGCGAGAGAGAAATAAAGGCAGAGAGAGAAGTAAAGGCAGAGAGAGGAGAGAAATAAAGGCAGAGCAAGAGAGAAAAAGGCAGAGAGAGCGAGGGAGAAATAAAGGCAGAGCGAGAGAGAGAAATACAAGCAGAGCGAGAGAGAAATAAAGTCAGAGCGCGAAAAAGGCAGAGCGAAAAAGGCAAAGCAAAAAGGCGTTTTTACGTTTGCAATCGTAACAAATAATCTGCTCAGACCCCTTCCAAGGATCATCAAAAAGGCGTGCTATAAATTCTCAGACAACCCAAAGATTCTTAGGTGTCCTTCCAGACTTCCTCCATCTACCCAAGGACGCCAGAGTACAAAAATCGGTTAACCACCTAATTGAGGAACTAAATTTAACCTGAAGCAAGCTTCCAGAAAATTTGAACGGAAATGGCGCGCCACCAAACTGGAAGTATTCCAACTAGCTTGGAAAGACAGTACCGTGCAGTATCGAAGAGCCCTCACTGCTGCTCGATCATCCTATTTTTCCAACTTAATTGAGGAGAATAAGAACAATCCAACATTTATTTTTGATACTGTCGCAAAGCTAACTAAAAAGCAGCATTCCCCAAGAGAGGATGGCTTTCACTTCAGCAGTGATAAATTCATGAACTTCTTTGACGAAAAGATCATAATCATTAGAAAGCAAATCATGGACTCCTCTTTAAATCTGCACATTTCTCCAAAGCTCAGTTGTCCTGAGTCTGCACAACACTGCCAGGACCTAGGATCAATTGAGAAGCTCAAGTTTTTTAATACTATATCTCTTGACACATTGATGAAAATAGTTTTGGTCTCTAAACCTTCAAGCTGCATACTGGACCCTATTCCAACTAAACTACTGAAAGAGCTGCTTCCTGTACTTGGCCCTCCTATGTTGAATATAATAAACGGCTCCCTATCCACCAGATGTGAACCAAACTCACTAAAAGTGGCAGCAATAAAACACTTTTTATTTGTATTATTATTAATTTTTTTTTTTAATCGGCCTATCGAATCTCCCATTCCTCTCAAAAATGTTAGAAAAAGCTGTTGCGCAGCTGCCTTCCTGAAGACAAACAATGTATACGAAATGCTTCTGTCTGGTTTTAGACCCCATCATAGCACAGAGACTGCACTCGTGAAGGTGGTAAATGACCTTTTAATGGTGTCAGACCAAGGCTCTGCATCTGTCCTCGTGCTCCTAGACCTTAGTGCTGCTTTTGATACCATCGATCACCACATTCTTTTGGAGAGATTGGAAACCCAAATTGGTCTACACGGACAAGTTCTGGCCTGGTTTAGATCTTATCTGTCGGAAAGATATCAGTTTGTCTCTGTGGATGGTTTGTCTTCTGACAAATCAACTGTACATTTCGGTGTTCCTCAAGGTTTCGTTTTAGGACCACTATTGTTTTCACTATATATTTTACCTCTTGGTGATGTCATTTAGAAACATAATGTTAACTTTCACTGCTATGCGGACGATACACAGCTGTATATTTCAATGAAACATGGTGAAGCCCCAAAATTTCCCTCCCTGGAAGCCTGTGTTTCAGACATAAGGAAGTGGATGGTGGCAAATATTTTACTTTTAAACTCGGACAAAACAGAGATGCTAGTTCTAGGTCCCAAGAAACAAAGATCTTCTGTTGGATCTGACAATTAATCTTGATGGTTGTATAGACATCTCAAATAAAACTGAAGGATTCCAGAGTTCCAGAGTAACGCCTCTTTTGACGAACATATCAAGAATATTTCAAGGACAGCTTTTTTCCATCTTCGTAACATTGCAAAAATCAGAAACTTTCTGTTAAAAAATGATGCAGAAAAACGTATCCATGTTTTTGTCACTTCTAGATTAGACTACTGCAATGCTCTACTTTCCGGCTACCCAGATAAAGCACTAAAACTTCAGTTCGTGCTAAACAAGGCTCTACACTGGCTTCCTGTTAAGGCTAGGGATGATTTAAAGGTTTTACTGCTAACTTACATGGGCTTGCTCCTACCTATATTTCTGATTTGGTCCTGCCGTACATACCTACACGTACACTACGGTCAAAAGACGCAGGCCTCCTTACTGTCCCTAGAATTTCTAAACAAACAGCTGGAAGCAGGGCTTTCTCCTATAGAGCTCCATTTTTAATGGAATGGTCTGCCTACCCATGTGAGAGACACAGACTCTGTCTCAACATTTAAGTCTTTATTGAAGACTCATCACTTCAGTAGGTCCTATGATTGAGTGTAGTCTGGCCCAGGGGTGTGAGGGTGAACAAAAAAGGCACTGGAGCGACGAACCGCCCTTGCTGTCTCCCTGCCTGTTTGGCAGGATATAAAGTGGGTGGCGTTAAAACCTACCTGTGTGGCCCTGTCCGGGGGTATCGTCACGACCCCTCCCGTCTCAGTCTTCAGTATTTATGCTGCAATAGTTTGTGTCGTGGGCTAGGGTCAGTCTGTTATATCTGGAGTATTTCTCCTGTCTCATCCGGTGTCCTGTGTGAATTGAAGTATATTCTCTCTCCACTCCTCTCTCTCAGACCTGAGCCCTAGGACCATGCCTCAGGACTACCTGGCCTGATGACTCCTTGCTGTCCCCAGTCCACCTGGTCATGCTGCTGCTGCTGCTACAGTTTCAACTGTTCTGCCTGTGGCTATGGAACACTGACCTGTTCACTGGATGTGCTACCTTGTCCCGGACCTGCTGTTTTGGACTCTCTCTCTACCGCACCTGCTGTCTCTAACTCTGAATGATTGGCTATGAAAAGCCAACTGACATTTACTCCTGAGGTGCTGACCTGTTGCACCCTCTACAACCACTGATGATCATTATCATCATCTGACCCTGCTGGTCATCTAAGAACATTTGAACATCTTGGCCATGTTCTGTTATAATCTCCACCTGGCACAGCCAGAAGAGGACTGGCCACCCCTCAGATCCTGGTTCCTCTCTAGGTTTCTTCCTAGGTTCTGGCCTTTCTAGGGAGTTTTTCCTAGCCACCGTGCTTCTACATCTGCATTGCTTGCTATTTGGGGTTTTAGGCTGGGTTTCTGTACAGCACTTTGTGACATTGGCTGATGTAAAAAGGGCTTTATAAAGAAATGTTATTAGATTCAAGGGTTTTTCTTTATTTTTACTATTTTACTATTTTCTCATTGTAGAATAATAATGAAGACATCAAAACTATGAAATAACACATATGGAATCATGTAGAAACCAAAAACATGTTAAAATAAAGATTATTCAAAGTGGACACCCGTTGCCTTGATGACAGCTTTGCATACTCTTGCATTCTCTCAAAAAGCTTCATTAGGTAGTCACCTGGAATGTATTTCAATTTAACAGGTGTGCCTGTTTGGTAAATTACCAAGTCCATATTATAGTAAGAACAGCTCAAATAAGCAAAGAGAATTGACAGTCCATTATTACTTTAAGACATGAAGGTCAGTCAATATGGAAAATGTCAAGAACTTTGAAAGTTTCTTCAAGTGCAGTCGCAAAAACCATCAAGCGCTATGATGAAACTGGCTCTCATGTGGACCGCACAGGAAAGGAAGTTACCTCTGCTGCAGAGGATAAGTTCATTAGAGTTATCAGCCTCAGAAATTGTAGCCCAAATAAATGCTTCAGAGTTCAAGTAACAGACACATCTCAACATCAACTGTTCAGAGGAGACTGCGTGAATCACACCATCGTGGTCGAATTGCTGCAAAGAAACCACTACTAAAGGACACCAATAATAAGAAGAGACTTGCTTGGGCCAAAAAACATGAGCAATGGACATTAGACCTGGAGTCCAAATTGGAGATTTCTGTTTCCAACTGCTGTGTCTTTGTGAGACGCAGTGTGGGTGAACCGCATGTGCATTTCCCACCGTAAAGCATGGAGGAGGAGGTGTTATGGTGTGAGGGTGCTTTGCTGGTGACACTGATTTATTTTGAATTCAAGGCACACTCAACCAGCAAGGTTTGGGATTAATGGGACTATCATTTGTTTTTCAACAGGACAATGATCAAACACACCTCCAGGCTGTGTAAGGGCTATTTTACCAAAAAGTAGAGTGATGGAGAGCTGCATCAGATGACCTGGCCTCCACAATTCCCCGACCTCAACCAAATTGAGATGGTTTGGGTTGAGTCGGTCCGCAGAGTGAAGGAAAAACAGTAAACAAGTGCTCAGCATATGTGGGAACTCCTTCAAGACTGTTGGAAAAACATTCCAGGTGAAGCTGGTTGAGAGAATGCCAAGAGTGTGCAAAGCTGTCATCAAGGCAAAGGGTGGCTATTTGAAGAATCTCAAATATAAAATATATTTTGATTTGTATAACACCATTTTGGTTAGTACATATCTGTTATGTCACAGTTTTGATGATGTCTTCACTATTATTCTACAATGTAGAAAATAGTAAAAATAAAGAAAAACCCTTGAATGAGTAGGTGTTCTAAAACTTTTGACCGTTAGTGTAGCTCTTGCACATCTCGCAAGTCTCTCTCAGCCTGTCTCTCTCCTAGCTTCTGCAGCAAATCCAGCTCATATAGTTATACAAGCATAGCTAGTAGATAACGAATAGAATTTTCGTTGAGGGTGGAAAGTGAACTTTCGCTTGTAAATTGTGCAAATGAACAAAGTTGTGATACATGACTTTCTGAAGGGGGAGCAGCTTGTGTACACCAAGCAGATGGGAGAACGGAGGAGAAAAAAATACCAGTAGGAAGCACGGGAAAAAATGGCAGCTGTACAGATAACTCATCCAGAGCTCTTAGACATCTGGCAAAAAGCCATTATAAGATATGATGGCAAAAATGTAGTAGTGAATTGCATACAAATGTAAGTTCATCATCTCGCCGATACAGAACACTATGGACTCACAAGCTCTAATACTCCCGTTGTACTATTTACAAACAAACATGTGACTGGTGAAACTGTTTTGGGGAACTACATATGCTTCATAATGTTAAATAATGTGACAGGTGAAATGAAGAACGCAATCTGCTTTCTCATAATGCATTGCACAAGTTGACTGCAGGTATTTACTTAAATTGCTACAAATATTCAAATGTGTGAATTATGCATGTCTATGGTGCATGTAGTACTATGAAGGCATCTGATCTGACCCATAAGAGCACCTACCACTATCAGATTAGGGGGGGGGGGGGGGGCAATGCAGCCTGTTTTTAGTCACCCCACTCTGGTTCTGAAATCACCATCACCCACTAATTAACTTTCTATTTTTACAGATTAAGTATTTATCAACATTTATCGTTTACAAATGAGCTATGACATAACCAATGACTATATAGCAAAATCAAATGTTTTTAGTGAGCTTATTTTCTTCTCCTGCTTTGACCATGCAGCGCACTTTGCAAAGTGATTGCTGTCGTCGTTATGAAAGAAATAATCAACTTTACCCTGTATATCTAAAAATGACCAAATACACTGATTGTTTAAAGAAAAAATAGTACCAAAACCATTGCTGAGGGTGAACCTGAACAATCTTAATAAAATCTATTGTAAGCCCTGTTCAGTAGGCATTGCCAGATGAGAGAGAAGGAGAAAGAAAAGAAAGAGAGAGAGATACTTTAAACACAAACCTCTGCTTTGATCATTAGAGTTAGACATAAAACACAACCCGAGACGTTAGACAGGGTAAATTATGTGAAGTTAAAATATTTAAATTTTCAAGATAAGGTATGCGTGTGTATGCGTACATGAACACGTGAGTGTGCGAGAATTAGTGTGTGTTTGCGCAAGTGTGTGTGTGTCAGACATGGTCTGAGAGGCTGGGGCCATCTCAGACAGTTTATCTGAATCACAGACAGCAGCCCACACAGACAGACACTGTGTAAAACATGACAGGATTACTGCATCAAACACCCAGCTTGGACATACACTGACCATGTATACCATTCATTTACTGCCATGACGCTATAGTACGGCAGCTTAACATGGAAATAAGAGGTGTCTGATTAATCTAAAAGGTGCAGGCAGGCCGATGTATAGAATCGAGAATGAGTCATAATCTTCTATAATAATGACCTGATTGTTCAAGAGGTGAACAGTTGAAAATAGCAGGTGACATTGGTCAGTTTGTGATTACTGCCAGCAAATAAATGAATGATTTATATTGTACAGTATATACACAACACACACATATATACATATATATATATATATACATACATACACACACACACCCATATATACACACACACCCATATACACACACACACACATATATACATATATATATATACATACACACACCCATATATACACAACACACACATATATACATATATATATATATATATATATATACATACACACACCCATATATACACACACACCCATATATACACACACACCCATATATACACACACACACAAAGGTGTTGTGTATTAGTATGGTATTAGTATGTAAGTCATCATAAGCCCATCAGACAAAGTCAACTTCCCCTTAGCTATAACCTACTACGTCTGCTGGGCTGAAACAAAGAATACCCTCTAGCACAGTGGCGCTAAAATACCAGAGAACAAGAAAAGAAGATCTTCTGTTGCAGTCTCAACCCCTTTCTTCCCTCATTAAAGGTTAAAAAAGGTCAGTCTGGTTCAAGACTGATGTGATTGGGATGGCAGAGAACAGAGAAGAGTTCAACTGGCTGCCCAGAGCAAGTTCACCCCCATGACCTACATCAGCCAGTCTCCATCTTTCTGGGGAAATTGGGTTTGGGCCTCATAGGCTGACCCCTAGCTCTGTTCTTTCACACATGCATGCACAGCCCTTCACCACAGATCTAGGATCAGATTCCCCAACCCCCATTCGTAACCTTGAGTGTTAGGAGAAATGAAAAAGAGCTCCTCCTCCTCAAGAAAGCGTTAGGTCACGGACACCAACGCCGCCCTACCAGACGAGATAAACACCTTTTTCTTACGCTTCGAGCATAACAACTCTAAGCCACCGAGGAGAGCCCGTGAGGACAACAACCGACCTGTACCACTCGCTTCTATCATCATGAAGAGGCCCGTAACACTCAACCCTCTCCAATTATACTACTGCCCCGACAGATCCACAGACAACGCAATCACCATTGTACTGCACACTTCCCTCACCCACCTGGATAAACGGAACGCATACGTGTTCGCATAGGTGGGGAAGTTAGGCAACATTACCTCCTCCACACTGATCCTCAACACGGGGGCCCCACAAGGGTGCGTTCTCAGTCACCTTCTGTACTCCCTGTATACCCACGACTGCATGGCCTCACACAGTTTCAACTCCCTCAAGTTCGCTGATGACACGACAGTGGTAGGCGATTACCAACAACGACGATACAGCCTACAGAGAGGAGGTAGGCCCTCTGACGGAGTGGTGCAAGGTAAACAACCTCTCAACTTCAGCAAAACAAAGGATCAACGAGGCCACCATGGAGATGGTCAAAGGAGTTAAGTTCTTCAGTGTACACATCTCAGAGGAGCTCAAATGAATGTACAAACCACATGGACACCATGGTAAAGGCACCACAGTGACTCTTCAACCTCAGGAGGCTGAAAAAATTTGACCTGTCCCAGAGGGGCCCTCAGTGTTCTACAGGAGCACCATAGAGAGCATACTACAGTGCTGCATCACATCCTGGTATGGCAACTCCACCACAACTGACCGCAAGGCTCTACAGAGGGTGTTATGTCCGCCTAACACCACTGGGTGCACACTGCCTGCCCTCCAAGACATCTACAACACCAGGTGTCGCAGGAAGGCCAAGAAGATCATCAGGGACCTCAGTCACCCAAGCCACGGGCAGTATAGGAGCATGGCAAAAACTGACAGATTGACCCCCCCCCCCAAAAAAAAACATGCCATCAGGCTGCTGAACAGCCACCACTAGTCCGGTACCTGCTCACCCTGTCCCCCTCTTGCCCACCGGACTTCCTTCCCTCCATGTTGCTCCCCCTCCTGCCCCCCGAACTTCCTGCCCCCACTGCTGCCCCCCCGGACTTCCTGCCCCCCCTGTCCACCGGCCTTCTTACACCCCCTGCTGCCCCCCCTTATCCCCCTCCTGTCCCCCCGGACTTCCTTCCCCCCCTGCTGCCCACCGGCCTTCTTACACCCCCTGCTGCCCCCCCTTGTCCCCCTCCTGGCCACCAGACTTCCTACCCCCCCTGCTTCTCCCCCTATGGACATTTTACCCCCACCCCCTAATGAACATTTATCATTGCTACAGTTGCAAATATTATCATTTGTATTATTGTCCCATTCACTTCTCTTGACCTGCACTGTTGGAGCTCGAAGCTTAAGAATTTCACTGTAATTACATCTTTGACCCTGTGCATGTGACTAATAAACTGTAAACTTAAACCTCCTCCCCCTACCACCTCCCCAATTCTCTGTAGCAAGCCCTGTATCAAACCATTGCCCACAACACAATGGCTTATCACTGCAACCAACTGAACACACACACGGAGTACCTTATCAAAACTGACCATCACCTCAGTCCTTCTCTGATTCATACACCCACCAGTCTTAATCATATCAGGGACTGACTGGACACAACAGTAATAAACACTAAATTGCTTAGTTAATCATATCTTCACCGAGGGACAATCATTTATGTCTAATAACAGAGCTGATATACTTTAACTATTGTATTTGGGTACAGTACTACTGCACATTGGACTTGGTCCCATTGTATTTCACAACCTTACAAAAAAAGCCTCACAACCCAAAAAGTAAGTCAAAAAGTAAGTCAAGGCAGTTCAAAAAGAGAAGCTCTAAATTCGATTATGTCCTTGCATGCTGACTTGTGACTAAAATGGGACGCTTCAGACCTCATTGTCAAAAGGCAGAAATGTAATCCTCCTAATACTCTGGGCATCTTTATAAAGCATGCCACCGAGACTCTGAAAACTAACTTAATATTGAGCTTGTTTTGTCTGCGGATGAGAAAGGAGAAATTCGATTATGGTGAGAAGGACTGAAGGACTTGAGTAATGAAAGATGAATGAAGCTAAAGCCTCTCATCATGTCCTTACAATGCTGTCTTATGACACACACACACACACACACCACGCCTCACGTCCTTATACAAGACGTGACTCATCAGGACTGTCCTCGGCTCAGAGGGAATCGTAAAATGGACGAAGGAGCGCCAGAGTAATAAAACAAGGCTAATGACTGGTCACTCCAATTAGACCAATCATAAAACAGTGTTTAAGACAGCCACTATCAAACTTGACCTCAAGTCTAGGAGTTGAGCGGTCTGAAATTCCAGTGCTGCTACTGAGGGTATTAAACTTCAAACTGTTTAAGAATACTTATGTGGACTGGTATGTATAGCTACATGCCTCATATTGTAGTTGATAGGGGGGATTGATTGGATTCATGTGGTCAACAATTTGTTGACCCAAATAGGGTTGCTTCATGAAAACTGTTCAGTGGGGGTTTCAGGGTGTCAACCTGTCTACATTCAGGTCTAAAAAGGCACTAAAATGAATAGGGTGTGTGATGAGTGTGTATAGGGTGTGTATGGCGAGGATGGGAAACCGTACAATTCTGTCACCTAAAATCATTTCAATGGTCTTTATAATCGATTAACGATAATAAATATATCACATAATAGTCCAGGAAGTATAATAGTCCAGGAATGACAGTCATCAGTGTGATTAATGTGACCACTGCAGAGAACGTTATGTAGAATCCATTTTCTCCCGACTGCTACCCAGACCGCCGTGAAGAGTTGTTAAACACTCGGCTAGGTTTGATCTCAATGAAATCTCCCCGATGTGTCCATCATCATCCGGTATGACACCATCTCACCTCAGCCAGGTTCCATATGGAATGGCACCCTATTCCATGTAGGCCTAACTCATAACTCTGTCCTAAAGTAGTACACTGCACTATAGAGGATATGACTCATACACAATTCCGTGGATGTTATCATAATTCTAGGAGGATTACACCTCACACAAAGCCTTGACGATTGCTTAACCGCAGAATTGATCCAAAATAAATAGCCGAGACAAACGCACAGTGCTGATGTCTTTACAAGGTTATTATATATTTTGGACTGCTTTGTTTGAGCCGTTCTGTACCTACGCGCTGGCCGACATCACAGAACGATTGAATGAAAAAAATGTAATCGCACCTCACATCAAGGATTTGCAAGGCTAGCACAGTGGGAAACGCTAGTTTGATATAATCCAGGGGAATGTTCAAAAATAGCCTCAACGGTGGTACACATCTCAGATGCCGCGCCTCGTTGCCTTTTGCCAGAATGTTGCGCCTCTCATTTATTTTCTTCCGTTTCTAGGTCGAAACAGCCACCCTTGCCCATCCCACTGTCTAACTAAGGGACTCAATTGGCCATTGTCAGAAGAGGACATACACCATCAATGGCATACAGCAGTACACACACATAAATATCAACTACCAACAGGCCAAATACACACATGAATATAAATGAAGCCATTTCAGAAGGCGGTGAAAAGATCCAACTAATGGAAGACTTGTCATCATCTCTGTTTCCGTCTGATACGTCTCTCCTCTTCCTCCCTCACAACCTGACAAATGCATCTTCCAAATACTGTTTACCAGCGAGCCAGAATAGCGCGGGGGGGGGTTTGACTCGCAAATGTGTCCTCCGGATGTACATGTCAATACCTCTCCATCTGATTGCTTTGGCATTCACATCTGAATGGGATCTGGAGAGCAAGGTAAGCAGTGAGTGAGAGAGAGACAGGGATTTCTTAGATTGGTCTCTGAGTTTCTTAAGAACTAGAGAACATTTTGTAAGTGAACAAATGTAGATTTTTTTTACCATTCACCAATATCAACAGTAAGTTCCCATGACAAACAGTTAAACAACCCAGGCCGTCCGGTGGCGACGCTATCCACAACACTGATTCTGTTCAGACCCCAGAATCCTCCAAACCAAACACATAGCCGTGCTTCTACACCTGCATTGCTTGCTGTTTGGGGTTTTAGGCTGGGTTTCTGTACAGCACTTTGAAATATCAGCTGATGTACGAAGGGCTAAATAAATACATTTGATTTGATTGTCGAGGTGACAGTTGGACTTTCACTTTCCGCCATCAAAAGGTGCTTTGCTCAGATTGTCTTTGGTATCTGCGAGAGATGTTGGTCAAAAGACACAAGATTAGGGATCGACAGAGACACAGTGAGGGGAATGTAGGAAATGATCTGCCCTGGTCTCTTGGGCAGGACACTGATGAAGCTAAGTAGCCTGTTAGCCTACTGTATTGTCTGATTCACACTATAGGACCAAACTTAGCCAAGCCGAGCTCTACTGGGATGGCAAAGAAAAACATTTGAACTAGCTCAGTAAGGTTCGGGTCAGACCTAATGTTTGAATCCAGCATAAGGTTGCTAATGCTCCTACAGGCCTGGAGGTGTGAAAACTAATATTAGGCCTACCTCTGGGTATCCATTAGGGCTATATAGTGAGTTTTTACATCTGAATACGGCACTCCATCATAACACCTTGGAGTGAACTGTGATGGCATTGATGCCGGGTTTGTGTCCTTTTTTGGCCATGAAAGGGAGTGGAAGTGCAGAGAGTCTACAACAGCAGTAACCTGCAGGAAGCCTCTTTACTCAAATGGCTTGTTCAGCTGTTCCACCTTGGTCTTATTGTTCCACTGTGCCTATCGCAGAAAGGAAGGACAGAGGCCATTTTGACTCAACATGTAGGTCCAAAGCAGCAGCAAGTACACTATGGGCCTCTGCACGCTCCATTAAACAAGAGGGGAAAGAATCAAGCCTTGACTGTTTCTGGCTCCAAGCCCTGCCGCAGTCAACAGGACTACTAGCCCCTTGTCCCTCGTCTTTGCTCAGACTAGGTTGTTTTCCCCTCAGAATGAAAACAGTGTAAACACACCCAACAAACCGCCACAGGTTCAGGGTATAAAAATATCATGCTAGAACAGGAAAAACACTTTTTTTTAAAGATGCTCTTGTAATTTATTAGCAACGTTTCAACCACAAGGGACTTCATCAGCCTCAATCCTGCAAACGTATTTTCTTATTCTCCCAGAGAGTGAGGTCTTGATAATTCCTGGCCATGGGCCCTAAGACTGACAGGACTACTAGCCACTCCTCCCTCGTCTACACTGAGGCTAGGTTGTTTAAAATGGCTACCTGTAGCCTACACTGAGAACGTAAACAACAAGTAACACTGCAGCTCCAAGGACTTGGGCTTCAGAAGAGCAGACATATGTAGGCCTACAGTTTTATGGTGGAGCTCTCACCTGGAGGCTCTTGCTGCCAAGGGAATGCCTGACAGCTTGAAAGGCGTTTTGGACACTACAGTGAAAATGGTTAACTTTTTTAAAGCAAGGCCCCTGAACTCGTGTATTTTCTGCACTAGGCAATGATATGGGCAGCAACCATCTTACGCTTTTACAACATACAGAAGTGCGCTGGTTATCAAGGGGCAAAGTATTGACATGTTTATTTGAATTGAGAGACAAGCTTAAAGTTTTCTTTACTGACCATGTTTTTCACTCGTCTGACCGCTTGCATGATTACGAGTTTCTCACACGACTGGCCTATCTGAGTGATGTTTTTTCCTCGCCTGAATGATCTGAATCTAAGATTACAGTGACTCTCCGCAACTATATTCAATGTGCGGGACAAAATTGAGGCTATGATTAAGAAGTTGGAGCTCTTCTCTGTCTGCATTAACAAGGACAACACACAGGTCGTTCCATCATTGTATGATTTTTTTTGTGTGCAAATGAACTCAAGCTTACTGACAATGTCAAATGTGATGTAGAGAAGCACCTGAGTGAGTTGGGAGCGCAATTACGCAGGTACTTTCCCGAAACGGATGACACAAAACTGGATTTGTTATCCCTTTCATGCCCTGCCTCCAGTCCACTCACCGATATCTGAACAAGAGAGTTGTCATGGATTCCTCTGGGAACTGTGTCATTATGCACACCTGGTCCCCATTTCCACTGATTGTAATTGTTTAAAATATGCCCTTTGGTTTCCATTGGGCTGTCAATTATTGTTCCAATGTCCGTTGGTCGTGTGAGTACCTGTGCTGTGTTGTTTTTGCTTTCGTGCCACTTGTATTGTGCAGATGATTACGGGTCTCGTGTGGGATCATTGTGCACTTGTGTTATTTATTCGAGGTACTGCTCGCTCTTTTGTTTGGGTTTCAACCCTGTGCTTTATATATGTGTATGTTTGGTCTTCGTCCCCGTGTCTTTACACAGCACGCTGTAATTTGGGAAATAAAAACCCCTATTACGCATTCCTGCGCCTGTCTCCCGATCCATTTATGCCAATGTGACAAGAGCCTCATCGAAATTGCAACAAGCGGTCCTTTGAAAATTACATTTAAAAATCAGAAGCCACTGCCAGATTTCTGGATTGGGCTGCGCTCAGAGTATCCTGCCTTGGCAAATCGCGCTGTTAAGACACTGATGCCCTTTGCAACCACGTACCTATGTGAGAGTGGATTCTCGGCCCTCACTAGCATGAAAACTAAATACAGGCACAGACTGTGTGGAAAATGATATAAGACAGACTCTCTCCAATACAACATTGTGGAGTTATGTGCATCCTTTCAAGCACACCCTTCTCATTAACCTGTGAGTTATTCACAATTTTCAATTTACAAATAATGTTTTATATGTAAGATGTTTAAATAAAGAGCAACATTATTGATTATTATATTATTATTTGTGCCCTGGTCCTATAAGAGCTCTTTGTCACTTCCCACAACCCAGGTTATGACAAAAACTCCCTCATTCTTATGTTTAATAAATGTATTGTATAGTGTGTGTGTGGTGGGCTTTCAATAATGGCAAAAAACAACATTTGAGAGTGCGCTGACCCCGGTGCTAGAGGGGGTACGCAGCTGGAGGTTGAATGTTTGAAGGGGTACGGGACTATAAAAAGTTTGAGAACCACTGATCTAGACTATTCAATCAAAAATGTAAAACCACTGTAATAAACTACTTCAGAATTCTTGTTCTTCACCGAAAACCTTGTTTTACTGATTCAAAGCCAAGTGTCGACCCAGCACGATAATAGGTAGCCTAGTGGTTAGAGCGTTGGACTAGTAACCGAAAAGGTTGCAAGATCAAATCCACGAGCTGACAAAGTAAAAATCTGTCGTTCTGCCCCTGAACAAGGCAGTTAACCCACTGTTCCTAGACCGTCATTGTAAATAAGAATTTGTTCTTAACTGACTTGCCTAGTTAAATTAAAATTCTTAAGTTTTGAATGTTTCGGTTTTAATTGAGCAAAGCCTAACATAATGAGTAGGCCTATGTCCCAAAATAACAATACGGAGGCCCATAGTAAAATAACTAGATAGAGGGACAGCGTCATATCCGGGCCTGATCCAAAAGGGCTTTGCTGACCCAGTTCCAGTCAGAGTAGCGGATGATATTAGCAAAGCAATTAAGTAAGATGACAGCCGTCAGGCAGGGCAAGCTGTCAGGCACAGGGCCAGATTGACACAGATAGAAGCACCACTTCCCTACCCTGTAATGGCTATTGATTTCTACTGCCAAAGCAAGAGCCCTCCTCTCAGACCCAGAAGTGGCAGCTAACCCAATTGGTAAAAATATATATTTTTAATTAAATGAAAGAATAAAATATGTGAAGAGGGAGAAATAGACATGGTGGGGCACTCTGGATGAGATCTTCCTTGGTCTGGGAGCTCGGCCGGAAGAAACGGCGGGGTAGAAGGGCAGTGACCCTTCCGCATCACTCCAAGGGAGAAAGTTTCTGATACTCTGAGCAGAGGATCAACACTGAGGAAGAGGACAGGGGAGAATGACTCTATAAATGGTAGAATTCATTTTGTTGTGGTTGCTTTCTTTCTGAACAAAATGTGTGGGGAGTATAAAAGATTAAAACATTCAAAACAACAATCCAGACAGAAATAATTAGCTGAATTAAAATTAGATAGACGGTGATGTCAAACTGCATAAAAAAAATAAAAAATAAGTTTCAAATCGACACATTAGCCAACAATAATAGCACGCCACATACATAAACAGAATGTCAATAAATTATTAATTTATTGATAAAATCTGTTCTAATTAATCACATCCTGCATAAACTCGTGTTTTGCAAATAAATGAGGACCAGACAAATTCTACACTGAACAAAAATATAAAACGCAACATACAATTTAAAAGATTTGACTGAGTTACAGTTCCATAAGGAAATGTGACCCGCTTCAAGCTAGGCAAATGTTGCAGGTCACTACTTCAGAGTAGAGGCACTTGAATGTGTTTTTTAAAAATGTGATACTTTTTTAAATGCGTTTTTTGGCAGAAATGCCTTCTGGAACATGTGAACTTTCATGTGCCTCAATAACAAACCTGTATGCCATCAATACGAATACAATTGTTAAATTACGAGCCAGGTTTATTTAACCATGGAAAAAGTCAGGAACCTTCCTACTAGCCATGATTGGCTGAGATAATGCATAGGCTGGACATGCCAAGAGATGGACATGCCAAGAGATGAATTCGGATTGGTCTGTCGTGTAGCACGCTTGTCTATAACATGAGCTGCTCAGTATGTGTAGATAATCCTTGCTACCGCGGCTTTTTTATAGATAACTCTTTTGCAGGTCTCTATGGCTAACGTCTCTATGGCTACTGCTCTCAACAACATTGCTGCCAAGAATCGACAAAGTTCAGTGGGGAAAAGTTGTGATGGACTACTTTTCTGCACAAAGTCAGTGTGAACGGGAGTGACTTGACATAAATGGGCCAAACAAGTTGTAACTAGCTACAAACCAAACAGAAAAGACATGCTGCTGTGAAGCGTTCATCCATGTATGCAGGTAAGAGTCTAGCTACATTTTAAGATATTATACGTTTCGAATTGTATCAGAAAGTTGTTTTCATCGCAAGTTAAAGCGTACCGTTAGCTAGCTAACGAATGTTAGCTTGCTGGCTCACTTTACATGTATCAACTGTGTAGGAATATTATTTGTATGTCAGAAAACCATTTGCATTGCTAGTTATAGCCAAATGTTAGCTAACTAGCTTTAGCTACCTACAGGGTCATACTCCAGCATTTCATGCATAGTAGCAAGCTATGACAATCCATTTATACTGTGGCTACGGGTTGTGATTATGGTTCATTTGTTTAGACATGTAGCTAGTTACGTAAACAAAGACTCCATTTTGAAAGATTAAGTTTACATGAACCATCAAATTAGCCAAGTGTGTCTGGGGGGGGGATTATGGCCATCTATTGCATTTCATGAACATGTGTACATGTTTAGACACTAGTGACTCATCCACTTAGCTAGATGTGGCTGGGGGGTGGTTATAGCATTTATTTCACGACTCATCAATTTAGACAAGTGTCTGGGTAAGCATCTAATAATATTTTTACAATATTTTTATCTGAACACTCTAAAGTCAGATTACGATATAGACCAAGGACTAGATAGTTTTTTTTACCAGGAGTTTTTCCTTATTGTAAAGAGATTGGTGGGGCTAAGGCTTAAGAGGGTGTGAATGATGCTGAATAGGCGTAGACAAAGAAGAGCTCTCCAGTAGGTACCAAAACATTGAGGCAATTTTCTTAAAAGTGGGGTTACAAGTTTATCTAATTTCAAAGCAGAATTACTTTCCCATTGTACCTCAACTGCAGTGTATGATATACCATTTTGTAGCTCTGGGTCTTCACTTTTATCCAATGGCCATAACACCATTTCAAAATTTGCTAGATAAGCCCGAATCCAGGCGATGGGTCACAAATCAGTCAATTGAAATAAATTCATTAGGCCCTAATCTATGGATTTCACATGACTGGGAATACAGATATGCATCTGTTGGTTATAGATACCTTTAAAAAAAAGTAGGGGCGGGCCTCCCGGGTGGCACAGTGGTCTAGGGCACTGCATCGCAGTGCTAGCTGCGCCACCAGAGTCTCTGGGTTCGCGCCCAGGCTCTGTCGCAGCCGGCCGCGACCGGGAGGTCCGTGGGGCGACGCACAATTGGCATAGCGTCGTCTGGGTTAGGGAGGGTTTGACCGGTAGGGATATCCTTGTCTCATCGCGCTCCAGCGACTCCTGTGGCGGGCCGGGCGCAGTGCGCGCTAACCAAGGGGGCCAGGTACACGGTGTTTCCTCCGACACATTGGTGCGGCTGGCTTCCGGGTTGGAGGCGCGCTGTGTTAAGAAGCAGTGCGGCTTGGTTGGGTTGTGCTTCGGAGGACGCATGGCTTTCGACCTTCGTCTCTCCCGAGCCCGTACGGGAGTTGTAGCGATGAGACAAGATAGTAATTACTAGCGATTGGATACCACGAAAATTGGGGAGAAAAGGGGGTAAAATTTATTTTAAAAAATAAAAATAAAAAAGTAGGGGCGTGGATCAGAAAACCAGTCAGTATCTGGTGACCACCATTTGCCTCATGGAGCACGACACATCTCCTTCGCATAGAGTTGATCAGGCTGTTGACTGTGGCCTGTTCGAAGTTGGCTGTGTGAAATTGTTGGATATTGGCGGGAACTGGAACACTGTCACACGTCGATCCAGAGCATCCCAAACATACTCAATGAGTGACATGTCTGGTGAGTATGCAGGCCATAGAAGAACTGGGACATTTTCAGCTTCCAGGAATTGTGTACAGATCCTTGCAACATGGGGCCATGCATTATTATGCTGAAACATGACGTGATGGCGGCGGATGAATGCCATGACAATGGGCCTCGGAATCTCATCAGGGTAAAATGCAATTGTGTTCGTTGTCTGTAGCTTACGCCTACCATAACCCCAGAGCCACCAAGGGACACTCTGTTCACAACGTTGATATCAGCAAACCACTTGCCCACACGGCACCATACATACACTGTATGCCATCTGTCCGGTACTGTTGAAACCGGGATTAATCCGTGAAGAGCACACTTCTCCAGTGTGCCAGTGGCCGTCGAAGGTGAGCATTTTCCCACTGAAGTTAGTTACGATGCCGAACTGCAGTCAGGTCAAGACCCTGGTGAGGACAACGAGAACGCAGATGAGCCTCACCGAGACAGTGCAAAAATGATTTTGTTGTGCAAACCCAGTTTCATCAGCTGTCTGGGTGGCTGGTCTCACACGATCCCGCAGGTGAAGAAGCCGGATGTGGAGGTCCTGGGCTGTTGTGATTACAAGTGGTCTGAGGTTGTGAAACCGGTTGGACGTGCTGCCAAATTCTCTACAAATGACGTCGGAAGCAGCTTATAGTGGAGAAATAAACATTTTCTGGCAACAGCCCTGGTGGACATTCCTGCAGCAGTCAGAATGACAATTGCACGCTCCCTTAACTTGAGACATAAATATGTGACATTGTGTTGTGACAAAACTGCACATTTTAGAGTGGCCTTTTATTGTAAAGATCACACTGTTTAATCAGCTTGTTGATATGCCACCTGTCAGGTGGATGGATTATCTTGGTAAAGGAGAAACGCTCACTAACAGGGATGTAAACAAAGTTGTGCACAACATTTGAGAAATAAGATTTTTGTGCATAATGGAACATTTCTGGGATCTTTTATTTCAGCTCATGAAACACTTTACGTGTTTCATTTATTTTTGTCCGGTAGAATACTCTTAATTTGCTAGTTTATTTGTTTGAGTTTCTTGAAAGTCTGGTTTTCATATAACTCATGGCATGGGGAGCGTGTGTGGGAGGATACAGGACTGGTCTGTCTGTTCTCTCTGTGTGATCCTTACCGTTTTCCTTTCATCCTCCTGACGGTTGAAGGCTAGGCCAGGGTATCTGCCCATTTAAGTGTCCGTTTTCAGAACTGCTGTCTGTCTTCCCTGGAAAGCAGAGTGCCTGCCTGCCTATATCTGAGGGATAACATCAACTCTGTTTGGTTCTCCAGACTTGACAATCACACACTGTTCTGGACATCTGACTTCTCGCTGGTTTAGAAATGGCTGCTGGGATTGTTATATATATATATATATATATCACTGCGTCAATCTGAAAAACTACTTTACAACTAATGTTTTCACTTTACTAGTACGAGTTAATTGTAATGGTTTTGCGAAAAATAGCAACTGAAGCTTTGCCTCCGACTTAAAAACACAAGCGACACTTTCTTACAAAACAACATTCATTGGTTTATTAGTTTGGTAGTGTTATGCCTTTTAAAAATCAGCCTGCTGGAAAAAACAAAAAACAGCTGACCGTTTTCTCTCAAAAACAACTTTACAATTACATGAAATTTCATAATGCGGTAGGAATGCACTTCGCCAGGTTTCCTGAATTGGAGCAACCCCTTTTTCCGCTTATAACGTTGGCTTGACATCTGCAAGGCACATGTCCCGTCCATAAATCTGTGTGTGGATCTGTTTCCATTTGTCTACACAGGCAGCACATGGACAGTCCGTGGATCTAGAAGAGTGATTACTGCCTCCGAGGTAATCCCTTTACTTCCCTAAATGTATCAGTAGGACCACATTCTCTTTTATAAAAACTAAAAGCGATTCATGTTTGCTTTGATTGTTGGAATTTAGTTCCATGGACAACCCATGGATCTAGAGAAGTGTGATGGACTGCGTATCTACAGTTAGTCAGAAGTTTACATACACCTTAGCCAAATACATTTAAACTCAGTTTCACAATTCCTGACGTTTAATCATAGTAAGAATTCCGTGTCTTAGGTCAGTTAGCATCACCACTTTATTTTAAGAATGTGAAATGTCAGAATAATAGTAGAGATTTATTTCAGCTTTTATTTCTTTCATCACATTCCCAGTGGGTCAGAAGTTTACATACACTCAATTAGTATTTGGTAGCATTGCCTTTAAATTGTTTAACTTGGGTCAAACGTTTCAGGTAGCCTTCCACAAGCTTCCCACAATAAGTTGGGTGAATTTTGGCCCATTCCTCCTGACAGAGCTGGTGTAAGTCAGGTTTGTAGGCTTCCTTGCTCGCAAACACTTTTTCAGTTCTGCCCACAAACTCTCTATAGGATTGAGGTCAGGGCTTTGTGATGGCCACTCCAATACCTTGACTTTGTTGTCCTTAAGCCATTTTGCCACAACTTTAGAAGTATGCTTGGGGTCATTGTCCATTTGGAAGGCCCATTTGCGACCAAGCTTTAACTTCCTGACTGATGTCTTGAGATGTTGCCACAATTTTCCTGCCTCATGATCCCATCTATTTTGTGAAGTGCACCAGTCCAGCGTGCAGCAAAGCACCCCCACAACATGATGCTGCCACCCCCGTGCTTCACGGTTGGGATGGTGTTCTTCGGCTTGCAAGCCTCCCCCTTTTTCCTCCAAACAAACGATGGTCATTATGGCCAAACAGTTCTATATATGTCAAGCAAAGAGGCACTGAGTTTGAAGGTAGGCCTTGAAATACATCCACAGGTACACCTCCAATTGATGTCAATTAGCCTATCAGAAGCTTCTAAAGCCATGACATAATTTTCTGGAATTTTCCAAGCTGTTTAAAGGCACAGTCAACATAGTGTATAAACTTCTGACCCACTGGAATTATGATACAGTGAATTATAAGTGAAATAATCTGTTTGTCTGTCTGTTAACAATCTGTCTGTTAACAATTGTTGGAAAAATTACTTGTGTCATGCACAAAGCAGATGTCCAAACTGACTTGCCAAAACTATAGTTTGTTAACAAGAAATTTGTGGAGTGGTTGAAAAATTAGTTTTAAATGACTCCAACCTAATTGTATGTAAACTTCCAACTTCAACTGTATATAAATGAAATGGTTTGCTTGAATTAATTCATGTTCTATCAAATCATTTCCTGGGAGGATAAGACCTAACCTCATGAGCCCGGTGGGCGTCTAAGTATTGTCATAAGCCCATGGAAATAAGCATTTTAACTACTGCAAGGTCATACTGTACAAACGCTAGAAAGCTACAGTACTGCCAGATATGTCAGTAAATAAATGTCTGAACTGGCACTGGTTGTTGAGGAAGCAGAACAGATTGTGCTGCACAGTTATTCTATTCATGCCTCCAGCAGACTAGAGCCCTGAACAGCCAACCTCCCCGTCTCTGCCTCCCTTACCCACACTGCTGAACAGCAGTGAAAAATACCATATAACATCAGACGTTCCTCTACATATGTAGGATAGAGATATGTGCTGGGTGATGAGTTGCACTCCGCAGTGGGCCATTAAAACCTATGTCAAAATAAGGAGATATATAATAACACTGCGGTGCAATGGGCCGGCTGATATTCAGCAATTATTTCAGAGTAAATTTTCACTCAGTTGGCCAGTTGACCGTAAATGATAAAACAGAACATTTGAATAATTTTTCAGATAAGAGGTCCCTCTGTTAGGGGAATTATTTCATTCGAGGACATTGGGTAGTTAGGAGATGTAATGAACATTTAGCAGCAGGACTGTTCAGAGCAGGGAAATCACTCCCTTACCAGTGTCGGCCCTGCATGGATTAAACACACAGTCCTAATAACACTGCTTAATTGAGATAGAAATAGGTTGGCCCATTCAATGTTGAGAATATACTTATATAAGCTATGTAATCTGAGGCTAGTAATATAACAAAATGGAACAAAATAGAATTAGCTGTGAAAGTGGCAGCCACTTGTGCTTTACTTCCATAGTGTGTCCCACGCTGTTTTGAAAGGGCTTTACTATTATACCATCAAATTTATGAATTAATTTCAGATATAACATTTTATTCCTGTTTATGTATCAATTTACTTCTACCAGCAGTGGCGATTTTAGCATGTAAATCTATACAACACTAAACAATACATAACTGCACTATAATGGTGACAAACGGTACCCACACAAGTCCCAACACCTTACCACTGCGACACCTGGCTATCAGCGGAGCCTTGTCTGGCAGCGAAACAGTTAATTCAGCCTCATTTACTGACTTAAAGAAACATGGCTGACTTGCTTAAACAAATGTGGTTTCTACTGGCTTTTGAGATCTACAAACTATGGCATAAGGCGACGACGAGCGGATAAAAGGCAATCCGTTAATGAGTGCGCTACAGCACTTTCTAAATGTACCTCGACAGAATTCAGAACATGGCTGTTCTTACAATATTCTCCTGGGACACCAAGTCAGAACCGTAGGATAAATAAAGGGGCATATAAGCAGACAACGAAAGCTCTTAGAATATTATATTATTACATTTCTCTAAAACAGGCTATACTGTAGGCAACACGTGCACCACCAAGTCAGAACAGTAGGTGAAATTAGAAGGGGAAAAGGGACCAAATTATTAGGGTGAGGCACATAGGGCTACTAACAGCTTATGACACAACATACAGTACCAGTCAGAAGTTGACACACACACTCATTGAAGGGTTTCTTTATTTTTACTATTATCTACATTGTCGAATAATAGTGAAGACATCAAAACTGATGATTTAACTTTTGGTTACTATATATTTTACCTTTATTTAACTAGGCAAGGTTAAGAACAAATTCTTATTTTCAATGATGGCCTAGGGATAGTGGGTTAACTACCTTGTTCATGGGCAGAACGACCGAGTTTTACCTTGTCAGCTTGGGGATTCAATCTTGCAACCTTTCGGTTACTAGTCCAAAGCTCTAACCACTAGGCTACCTGCCACCCTTATTTTGACTAGAGTCCATAGCTCTGGTCAAAAGTACACTATATAGGGAATAGGGTGCCATTTCGGACACAAACTATGCATCAACGACACCATGGCTTTTCTGTACTGTATTTTTCTCTTTCCTAATTGTTCTTGATGTGAATTAGCAGCGACATCAAAATGACTTCTTGGGGAGTTGGTGATTTAAGTGCTCAATTAAACTACTACAGTACTGATATACAGGGCTTTGGGCACTTGGAAAAGTGCTAAATAAATCAAGTCCATTATCATCGATGTAAGCAAGCAATCACACTAGGTACTGCTCTGTTACGCATACAGTATTTATTCCCTCACAGCCACTTCCTCTTGAGCCACCACCATTTGGGAGCCACTGTAGCAGAGATCTGGCAGCATATCTACCTGCCCACCACTGCAACTGGACATGGATTCCAGCGAGGAAATCAAACAGCGCACAGAGAAAAAGGACGCACTCAGCACGTAACACTCCACAGCTAGCTACTGTACATTCACACGTCCAGGTGTCAAGTGGATTGAGGTTTCTCCATTTGAGTTTTTCCCTGCTTTAGATCACAGCTATAATACACATTCAGTCATTGCAACCACCCACTGAAATGCACTGAACAAAAAAACAGCAGGCAACAAAAAGTTATGCAACGTATAGATCAATAACTATGGATAGTGTTGTGGGTTTAGTTCATTTCCCGTTAGACGGTGTTAATGCTAAAGCCTGGTTGGTACCTAACGGATGTTGAAGAGGCTGACGCTGAGGATGATTATACTCTGTTTCAGAAGTTCCTTCACAGATATTAAGATCAATGGCACGGGTGAGATGTCACGATGTGACCCCTGCTGTGTGCTGTCCCCAGGGGTCTCCACTCCCCGCATGACCACCTGACGCCCCCCACTGGGCGCAATGTCTTAATCACTCGGCTGAGAGACAGTGCTTCAATGTTTATGTCTCGGAATCATCTGTGTGTGTTGCAGTCTGTGTACAGTGTGTGAGTGCGAGCTCAGGCTTCAAATTAGTGGAACACTTTTATTTTGACAATGGATGTGTAGGCAGGGAGAGACAGTTTTACTGCTAATGACCCAGAGGTCACACACACACACACGATGTCCATGTCTTTAGAATCATTATATTTTCTGCTTTGCAGACACCTTTACAACAGACAACCCTAATACTTTTCTGTCAATACAGCTAAGAACCTCACTGAGCTGAATGAAACACCCTTCCTAAGTGTACAGGAGACATACATTTCCACCGTCGTTAGTGGGTGACGGGAGCCTACCAGAGTACCCCTATCTAATTGGAGTATGCAGAAACCTGTACCCCTAGCTAACCGGATTATGCAGAAACCAGTACACCTCTAGCTAACCCAGGAGGGTGATTATACTAGGCCGATAACAACTGTCTGGAGTCACAACGCAAACAGAAACTGAGGATGATTACTGCAAAAGGTGCGTTGTCAACTCGGCAAAAAAAATAAACAGCCCTTTTTCAAGACCCTGTCTTTCAAAGATAATTTGTAAATATCCAAATAACTTCACAGATCTTCATTGTAAAGAGTTTAAACACCGTTTCCCATGCTTGTTCAATGAACCATAAACAATTAATGAACATGCACCTGCGGAACGGCCGTTAAGACACTAACTGCTTCCAGACGGAAGGCAATTAAGGTCACAGTTATGAAAAAGCAGGATACTAAAGGGGCCTTTCTACTGACTCTGAAAAACACCAAAAGAAAGATGCCCAGGGTCCCTGCTCATCTGCGTGAACATGCCTTAGGCATGCTGCAAGGAGACATGAGGACTGCAGATGTGGCCAGGGCAATAAATTGCAATGTCTGTACTGTGAGACGCCTAAGACAGCGCTACAGGGAGACAGGACGGACAGCTGATCGCCCTCGCAGTGGCAGACCACGTGTAACACCTGCACAGGTACGGTACATCCGAACATCACACCTGCGGGGCAAGTACAGGATGGCAACAACAACTGCCCGAGTTACACCAGGAACGCACAATCCCTCCATCAATTCTCAGATTGTCCGCAATAGGCTGAGAGAGGCTGGACTGAGGGCTTGTAGGCCTGTTGTAAGGCAGGTCCTCACCAGACAGCACCGGAAACAACGTCGCCTATGGGCACAAACCCACCGGCACTGGATCAGACAGGACGGGCAAAAAGTGCTCTTCACTGACGAGTCGCAGTTTTGTCTCACGATGGGTGATGGTCGGATTCGCGTTTATCATCCAAGGATGGCTTAACATGGCTACACACACACACACCTCTTATTTTACTTTCCATCTCAAAAGACAAGCATTAAAGCATTTCATTTTGTTCATATTTGACACATCTACTTCTATTTACAGTATCTCAGAGAAATTAAATACTGAGATGTTTACTTTACGATCAAAGGAACGTCGCAAAGTAGTTAACAATGACGTGTTACCTTGTCGCAGACCTCTCTCCCCTCCCTCGGATATGAAAAGCCAGCTGACATTTACTCCCGAGGTGCTGACCTGTTGCACCCCTTTTAACCACTTATTATCATCATCATCATCTACAGTATGAACATCTTGAAGAACTATCTGGCCTTAACGGACATGTACTCTTATAATCTCCACCCGGCACAGCCAGAAGACTGGCCAACCCTCAGATCCTGGTTCCTCTCTAGGGAGTTTCCTAACCACCGTGTTCCTGCATCTGCATTGCTCACTCTTTGGGGTTTTAGGCTGGATTTCTGTATAAGCACTGTGACATCTGCTGATAGAAAAATGACTTGTTACATAAATTTGATTGAAAGTTTAAACATTGACTATTTTGTTTCGGTTTGCTTTATTTGTACATGACAATGTTATATTTGGAAGGGCTCCAGCTTCAATCTCCGCAGTCTTATATACCCATCGACCCGAAACCAGGCAACCAGTTCTGCACCTGAGAGGTCCAGCCCCCCCAGTGAGAAGGCTCTGGGGTTTGGAGGTGGATCGCAGCACACAGCCGTGTGAATCACACACACGTCTCCTACATATACCTCGGGGGGGGCAGCCTGGTCACCTCGCTCTGGGATCAAAGGTGTGTGTCATTTTAATCAGGCAGCCCAGTGGGCGGCCCCATTAATTCAATTCCATTTCATCAGCGGTGTGTTGGGTCACCAGAGGGGACAACACATTCCTGGGGTTCTCTGGCCCAGCAGTAATCCCCTCTCTTAATGATTCGAGACCAGACACTAAACCCATCATTTTAGTGCCTGGCTGCAGTTGTTTTGCAAGATCTTTGTAGGGATGAGTTGAAAAACAGATTGCTTGAATTACTTAACCAATCTGACCCACCACCAATTAAACCAATGGCATACAGTAGGTGTACATATACACACACATGCGGTATTACAGGATCAAGTGGTGTAATTTAATGTAACACTAGAACCGCTGGGCCTCGAGGGACCACCCTTTCAAGCTAATGAGCAATCATTCGGACTTCAACACTAACAGTGTAATTAATACATGCTATCGCAAAAATCATTTATGAATGTCTTGGGTAACAGAATAAGATTAATTTTACTTCAAATAAAAATAGTAAAAACAAACCACTAAAAACACAAATTCAAGTTGTCAATCAATTTTATTAGTAGAGTGCCTTTGTTACAACTATGAAACAGAAAGCATTGGAACACAGTAACAGCTTATTTTTATAACGACAAAATTTAAAATAAAATACTACAACCAAGATGCACAGTCAAATGATGAAAACAGAATATAGCCTGAACATCATTAATGGCAAGTGTGCTTGATAAAGTGAAAATCAGCACAAAGCAATAATTTAATTATAATTAATATAAGTTGTATTTCAATTAGCTGTTATCCCTTGCCCTAACAGTCGACACAAATCTTTGTCACTTTTACATTTTGACATAGGCCTATCTTTGTTTGGTTGTAGTGTGTAACGGGTCTCCGGTTTTCTCTTTGCGTCCCCATCGATGGCAACTGTCAGATGCATGATTCTCATGACAGAAACGTTCTTTCTTGCCTTGCTTTGGGAAAGTGTGAGTGTTGTCTTGTCATTCTTCAGCACCATTGTGGAGTACAACGGCTGTGCACGTCCCTTATTTTTTCGCAGAGGGAGAGAACTTCCGTCTCACTTTGCTCATGGTGCAAACAAGGCTTGTTTCTTTGCAAGCAACTTGTTCGCCAGTGAAGTATAGAAATTGTTCATGACATTTCTCCCCTTGCCAATGTAAGGTTCCACAAGCCTCATCACCACATTCTCTGACGCTCGCTAACCTGCTGCGGATCTTTCCCATATCTGGAAAGCCTTTCAGCATGTACAGTTACGCACGCTCTCACTGTGTAGCCTACTCCATGTAGGTCAGCGTAGACTGATAAGCTCTCACTGTGTAGCCTACTCCATGTAGGTCAGCGTAGACTGATAAGCTCTCACTGTGTAGCCTACTCCATGTAGGTCAGCGTAGACTGATAAGACTGCTTGGATTCGGTGGACTGATATAGGGTACACACCATTTTAAGATTATAATTAGAATGGTTAAATTTCACAATTGGTGATTACATAATTATGCATCGTTCCCCTCGCTCATCAACTCACCCATTCTCCCCATCATACTTTAGTTAATGTATTTCATCTGTTGTTATACAGTACAGTATGAAATTAGTTTCGGTATAGTTTAGGTTCAGAATCGAAATAATTATCGGGGTGATTACCAAATGAACACTTTCAGCTGTCGGAGAAGGAGTAGAGCAGGCCCTAAAGTCAGGGAAACGGTGGGGCAACAATTAAAATATATATATATATATATTAAAACATGCCCTCCTAAAATTGGTTAGAACTCCAGTTCTGTTTGTGATAAAGATTCTAACAACGACAATGTGTTATATAGACTTATTAATGAAAAGTCAAGGACGGAGGGGGTATGACTTAAATGGCAGCGTAAGACTTTTTATTTTTATTAATGAGCAGTCAAAATACTGTAACCTCTTTAGCGGTTCTAGTGTTAAGTCTAATTACCAAACTCACAGCTAATATTTAGAGCAAAACTCATTGTGCTCCTTCTTGCTGTTCCAATACAGAAGATACAGCACTGGGTATTTGCCTGTCATTTTCAATGTATCTGACCCTGTACAATTACTTTAACCATTCAAAACTCAACTTCAATAGCTCACAAATGGCTCATATGTAAAAATAAAAACTGGGATAAATTTATTTAACAATCCTCAAACACCAAAATAGAGCTATACTATGCAATTACCATCATTCTTTGAGACATTTTCTGAGAAATCACCATGGATATTTCCATGTTTGTTTGAAATCGGTGCACTCGACTGCATCAGATTACCTAGCCTCTTTTAGAATCCGAGGGAAACACTTACTCTGGTCTCTACCCATGGAGGCTCAGCATTCCCCAACAGTCAGAATGTTGAACAAACTTAAATTCAACTGCCGATTTTGTCCCTAAGTCAGAGGTAATTGGGACAAAATATCCACAGGGAAGTGTTATCAACCACACCTTCAGTATACTGGTCTGTATATCAGTGTTTCGCAAGCGACAAACACTTGCACAATATGGCCGAGCCTAATACAACGTTGTCCCACGCAATCAGCTGGCGAATTTCCCAATCACTTCCAATCGATTGCGAGGAAACGTGTGTCGGTCGACTACGTTTCATTACATTCGGCTATTGTTTACATATTGTGCATCACGTGCAATGCGTCAGGAGAATGAAAATACAAGCGGCAGAACCTACCGGCTCTGCAAAAAGTCAGGTAAACATTTTCCTGTGGAAAGCTCATTTTCACCTAGCACTGTCAAAAGGACCAACCGCATGGACAAAAGTATGTATAAATATCAACCGCTAAGGAACGTATAAATATCAAACATTCTGGCTTGTAGAAACCCTTCCGTCTTTAAAAAAATTTTTTAGACAGACTTCTGAATATCCATGGGGTAACCATGGTAACAGTCAGATGTTTAGGCAACAGATTTCCTAGTTATTTGGTATACAGCCTTAGTGGGTTGTTTTTCTCCTGACGTGATTGTTTATTGGTACATGAGATAATGAGTATTTGATATCTTACCATACCTTAGGTCTCTGGTGGATGGCGATTCTCATCACAGACAAATTCGATCTTTTGAGTATTTCCGTCTACACCTGCGAAAACAAAGTATTGGTGAGAAAAGGGAAAAACACTCATTGACAATTAGCATCAGTCTCATGCCCCCATCATCCATCTATCCAGAATAGGTTTATTTCAAATCAGACAGTTCACTCACAAATCAAAACATTTTATTCGTCACATACGCATGGTTAGCAGATGTTAATGCAAGTGTAGCGAAATGCTTGTGCTTCTAGTTCCGACAGTGCAGTAATATCTAACAATTTCACAACTACCTTATATACACACACGTAAAGGGATGAATAAGAATATGTACATATAAATATATGGATAAGCGATGGCCGTGCAGCATAGGCAAGATGCAGTAGAGGTATAGAGTACAGTATATACACACATGATAAATGTAGGGTATGTAATTGTAACAGTATAACTTTAGACCGTCCCCTCGCCCCGACACGGGCGCGAACCAGGGACCCTCTGCACACAACAACAATCACCCACGAAGCATCGTTACCCATCGCTCCACAAAGGCCGCGGCCCTTGCAGAGCAAGGGGAACCACTACTTCTAGGTTTCAGAGCAAGTGACGTAACCGACTGAAAGGCTGCTAGCGCGCACCACCGCTAACTAGCTAGCCATTTCACATCCGTTACACTCACCCCCCTTTCGACCTCCTCCTTTTCCGCAGCAACCAGTGATCCAGGTCAACAGCATCAATGTAACAGTATAACTTTATGGTGTCCCCTCGCCCCGACTCGGGCGCGAACCAGGGACCCTCTGCACACATCAACAACGGTCGCCCACGAAGCATAGTTACCCATCGCTCCACAAAGGTCGCGGCCCTTGCAGAGCAAGGGGAACCACTACTTCTAGGTTTCAGAGCAAGTGACGTAATCGACTGAAAGGCTTCTAGCGCGCACCACCGCTAACTAGCTAGCCATTTCACATCCGTTACATAATCATTATATAAAGTGGCATTGTTTAAAGTGACTAGTGATACATTTATTACATCCAATTATTAAAGTGGCTAGAGATTTGAGTCAGTATGTTGACAGCAGCCACTCAAACAGTCTGATGGCCTTGAGATAGAAGCTGTTTTTCAGTCTCTCGATCCCAGCTTTGATGCACCTGTACTGACCTCGCCTTCTGGATGGTAGCAAGGTGAACAGACAGTGGCTCGGGTGGTTGTTGTCCTTGATGATCTTTTTAAGCCTTCCTGTGACATCGGGTGTTTTAGGTGTCCTGGAGGGCAGGTAGTTTGCCCCCGGTGATGCGTTGTGCAGACCGCACTACCCTCTGGAGAGCCTTACGGTTGTGGGCGGAGCAGTTGCCGTACCAGGTGGCGATACAGCCCGACAGGATGCACCCAATTGTGCATCTGTAAAAGTTTGTGAGTGTATTCAGTGGCAAGCCAAATTTCTTCAGCCTCCTGACGTTGACGAGGCGCTGTTGTGCCGTCTTCACCACGCTGTCTGTGTGGGTGGACCATTTCAGTTTGTCAGTGACGAGTACGCAGAGGATCTTGAAGCTTTCCACCTTCTCCACTACTGTCCCATCGATGTGGATAAGAGGGTGCTCCCTCTGCTGTTTCCTGAAGTCCACGATCATCTCCTTTGTTTTGTTGACGTTGGGTGTGAGGTTATTTTCCTAACACCATACTCCCAGGGCCCTCACCTCCTCCCTGTAGGCCATCTCGTCGTTGTTGGTAATCAAGCCTACCACTGTAGTGTTGTCTGCAAACTTTATGATTTAGTTGGCGACGTGCATGGCCACGCAGTCATGGGTGAACAGGGAGTACAGGAGAAGGCTGAGAACGCACCCAGTGTTGAGGATCAGCGGGGTGGAGATGTTTCCTACCCTCACCCCCTGGGGGCGGCCCGTCAGGAAGTCCAGTACCCAGTTGCACAGGGCGGGGTTGAGACCCAGGGTCTCGAGCTTAATGACAAGTTTGAAGGGTACTGTGGTGTTAAATGCTGAGCTGTAGTCAATGAACAGCATTCTTACATAGGTATTCCTCTTGTCCAGATGGGTTAGGGCAGTGTGATTGCGTCATCTGTGGACCTATTGGGGCGGTATGCAAATTGGAGTGGGTCTCGGGTATCAGCCGAGGGATGCCATCTGGGCCAGCAACCTAGCGAGGGTTAACACGTTTAAAATGGTTTTACTCATGTTGGCCATGGTGAAGGAGAGCCCACAGGTTTTGGTAGTGGGCCATGTCAGTGGCACTGTATTGTCCTCAAAGCGAGCAAAGTTGTTGTTTAATTTGTCTGTGAGCAAGACGTCGGTGTCTGCGACGGGGCTGGTTCTTTTTGTAATCCGTGTTTGACTGCGACATACGTCTCGTGTTTGAGCCGTTGAATTGCGACTCTACTTTGTCTCTATACTGATGCTTAGCTTGTTTGATTGCCTTGGAGGGAATAGCTACACTGTTTGTATTCAGTCATGTTTCCGGTCGCCTTGCCATGATTAAAAGCAGTGGTTCGCTCTTTCAGTTTTGCCCGAATGCTGCCATCAATCCACAGTTCCTGGTTAGGGAAGGTTTTAATAGTCACCGTGGGTACAACATCACCAATGCACTTGCTAATAAACTCACTCACCGAGTCAGCGTATACATCAATGCTGTTGTCTGAAGCTATCCGGAACATATCCCAGTCCACATGATCGAAGCAATATTGAAGCGTGGAATCCGATTGGTCGGACCAGCGTTGAACGGACCTGAGCACGGGCGTTTCCTGTTTTAGTTTGTCTATAAGGCTGGGAGCAACAAAATGGAGTCGTGGTCAGATATTCCGAAAGCTGGGCGGGGGAGGGCTTTGTATGCGTCGCGGAAGTTAGAGTAGCAATGATCCAGAATGCTGCCAGCTCGAGTCGCGCATTCGATATGCTGATAAAATTAAGGGAGCCTTGTTTCAGATTTGCTTTGTTAAAATCCCCAGCTACAATAAATGCAGCCTCAGGATATGGTTTCCAGATTACCGAGAGTCCAGTGAAGTTCTCTCAGGCCCGTCGAGGTATCTGCTTGGGGAGGGGGGATATACATGGCTGTGATTATAGCCAAAGAGAATTCTCTTGGTATATAATGCGGTCGGCAAACCCATTGGATCTTGCAGTAAATTCAATAAAAACATGTTCTAATCTTTATTGTGCAGTGCAGACAAATTAAAACCTGTGTGATACTACACTACAGCTAAACCTGACAGATAAACTGACCGAGCATGTGCGCGCGGAGGCGTGTGTGTGTGTACGGTTGGGTACGTGTGTGTACACACATTTAGAGGTCAATGTTTGACCAGACAGATAAGGTCAATGTGGAAGCATGGCTGGTATTGAATACGATCCCAAGGAGTACCAGGAACAACCGATACAGGTTAGTGGTGTTACTCACCGGAACACCATCCAACGCCAACAATGAATATTACATTTACACCCAAATCAGTCTATTATGTTGCATTTAGAACTGAAGGACCTGATGTTTTAGCATTTATCACAAATCCCATGCAAGTCATGGTACCTACAAGCGAGCTCCAAAAGTAGAGAACGTGACAAATGTTTTGTTGTTTTGGCTTTAACCTCAGTCATTCTATCATTTCAAGTGCAGACTGTCAGGTTTAATTTGAGGGTATTTTCATCCATCTCTTATGGACCGTTTAGAAATTACATTCTTTTTTGTAGTCCCCCCATTTTAGGGGACCAAAAGTATTGGGACAAATTCACCTGTGTGTATTAAAGTAGTCAAGTTTAGTATTTGGTCCCATATTCCTAGCACGCAACAATTACATCAAGCTTGTGACTCTACAAACTTGTTGAATGCATTTTCTGTTTGTTTTGGTTGTGTTTGATTATTTTGTGCCCAATATAAATATTAAATAATGTAGTGTGTCATTTGAGTCAGTCACTTTTATTGTAAATAAGAATAGAATATGTTTCTAAAGACTTAATGTGGATGCTAACATGATTAGGGATAATCCTGAATGAATTGTGAATAATGATTAGTGAGAAAATTGAGGCATACATATCATACCCCCAAAAATGCTAACTTCCTGTTATTGAAATGGTAAGAGGTTAGCATGTCTTAGGACGTCATGTCCAAATCATCTAAGTGACTTTATTTAGCTACACTTTAGAATGATTTGGACATTATGTGCAATTTTTTTTTAAATGCTAACATTTTAGCATTTGTGGCACAAATTCTATGCATTTGAGAACAGTGCCAGGGAAACTAAACCAAAGCATGGTTTGACATACACTACATGACCAAAAGTACACGTGCTGGTCGAACATCTCATTCCAAAATCATGAGCATTAATATGGAGTTGGTCCCCGCTTTGCTGCTATAACAGCCTCCACTCTTCTGGGAAGGCTTTCCACTAGATGTTGGAACATTGCTGCAGGGGACTTGCTTCCATTCAGCCGCAAGAGGTTTTAGTGGTCATATTTGGCATTCCAATTCATTCCAAAAGTATTCGATGGGGTCGAGGTCAGGGCTCTGTGCAGGCCAGTCAAGTTCTTCCACACCGATCGACAAACCATCTCTGTATGGACCTCGCTTTGTGCACTGGGACATTGTCATGCTGAAACAGGAAATGGCTTTCCCCAAACTGTTGCCACAAAGTTGGAAGTACAGAATCTTCTAGAATGTCATTGTATGCTGTAGCGTTAAGATTACCCTTCACTGGAACTAAGAGGCCTAGCCCGAACCATGAAAAACAGCCCCAGACCATTATTCCTCTTCCACTAAACTTTACAGTTGGCACTATGCATTCGGGCAGGTCGCATTCTCCTGGCATCTGCAGAAACCCGATTCGTCTGTCAGACTGCCAGATGGTGAAGCATGATTCATCACGCCAAATAACGAGTTTCCACTGCTCCAATGGCGGCGAGCTTTACTCCAGCCGATGCTTGGCATTGTGATCTTAGGCTTTTGTGCGGCTACTCGGCCATGGAAACCCATTTCATGAAGCTCCCGGCGAACAGTTATTGTGCTGAAGTTGCTTACAGAGGCAGTTTGGAACTCAGTAGTGAGTGTTGCAACCGAGGACAGACGATTATGCGCTAGGTGCTTCACCACTCGGCGGTTCCGTTCTGTGAAGTTGTGGCCTACCACTTCGTGGCTGAGCCGTTCTTGCTCCTAGGCGTTTCCTCTTCACAATAACTGCACTTAGTTGACCGGGACAGCTCTAGCAGGGCAGAAATTTGACAAACTGGCTTGTTGGAAAGGAGGCATTCTATGACGGTGCTGTGCTGAAAGTCACTGAGCTCTTCAGTAAGGCCATGCTACTGCCAATGTTTGTCTATGGAGATTGCATGGCTGTGTGCTCGATTTTATACACCCGTCAGCAACAGGTGTGGCTAAAATAGCTGAATCCACTAATTTGAAGGTGTGTCCACATACTTTTATTTTATTTTTATAGTGTACCTTGTCCATTGACAGCTTAAAGGGTAAAGAAACCAATGTTATTTTGGTGAACTATCCCTTTAATCCACTGAAAGCCAGCATTCTGTATGGGTGATGTAACTTCAAAATGTCTCTTGTGGAACGAACATCAACAAACAGGTTCTGTTTGGTAAACAAGACCATTTGACTGGTCCACGGTGGCAGGGTTTGAAAGCCAACAACGTGATCTATGATCTTATGAGTTTGATGTCATTCATCCCAGAGAGACGGGGATGGTAACCAGGGGCTGGTAATGGTTGGACACCAGGGTTTCGCTCTATGGCTAGATAAGTATTACATACACTCCAGTGATAGATACATCGATATTTTTTTTATCGTTACATATCGGGATATAATTTTACGATATCGTATCGTTTTGACAATATTGCAATATTATTTTTGCACTAGTTGGCTATACCTGCACCAAAATTCCAGTATTTTTCCTTCATAGCTTGTTCTCCATCTTTAAAAAAAAAATAGGGAGCCAATTTGTTTTCAGCACTTTCATTTCCATGACTGATAAACTCTTTCTCATGGCTCGGTCTTGCCCCTCTGCAGCAGACATATGGTGAGCAATATGTTTGGAACATCGATTCGCAATAAAAATCTGTATCGAATAGCAATACATATTAGAATCGTGAGGTCCCTAATACACTTCAACCCAAAAATATAATAGCATAACAGAAATAAATGCTATTTGTAATACTTTAACCTAAAGCACAGTTAGCATTATTGAAGGCAAATCTTAATAAGAACTAACTGATATTCTAATGGTAAGTAAACATTGGACAATCCCACTACCTAAAATGGTCATTTGTCTAAACACATGGACATCATTGTGTGTCTTCATCACGCCTCCATCTGCTGTTCAAAGCTGTGTTTGAGAGGTTATGGATCAGCCAAGCTAAAGATGTTGGAGATCTGGCAAATAAAAAGATATTACCCCCATCTCAACAGAGAAACGACCCAATTTTCCTCAAGAGGGGCCTTTTACTCATACACCTGCTAGAAAATGAAACAGAAAATTTCCATGTGTTTCTTTGCCCCTTAGAAAGCCCTGGCTGGCTGATTTCCATTATGATGATTGAAAGGAATTTCAAATCGTGCACATTTCTACTTGAGGAAATATTAAAAAGTGGCTAAATAGATTTTGTGTTTTGCAGTTGAATATATTGCTTCCGGTATTTCAGAATTCTTTTGTTGTTGCTCTTTGTCTCCCCAATTTCGTGGTATCCAATTGGTAGTTAGTCTTGTCTCATCGCTGCAACTCCTGTACGGACTCGGGAGAGGCGAAGGTGGAGAGCCACGAGTCCTCCGAAACACAACCGGCACTGCTTCTAGACACAATGCCCACTTAACCCGGAAGCCAGCTGCACCAATGTGTCGGAGGAGACACCGTACACCAGGCGACCGTGTCAGCATACACTGCGCCAAGCCCACCACAGGAGTCTCTAGTGCGCGATGGGACAAGGACATCCCTGCCGACCAAACCCTCCCCTAACCTGGACGACGCTGGGCCAATTGTGTGCTCCCCGATGGGTCTCCCGGTCGCGGCCAGCTGCGCGGGAGCCTGGACTCGAACCCAGAATCTCTAGTGGCACAGCGATGCAGTGCCTTAAACCACTGCGCAACTCAGGAGGCCCACTTTGAAAATTATTATTTCAGTGAGATATTTGTTAATTATGAGGTTATTAAATGTTTATTAATTAGGCTTATCATGCCTAATCACTTGAAATATTATAGAATATTCCAGTTATACTATTTATCATCTTGCTAATAATATTACTATATTTATCATATCAGTTATTAAACATAAGTGCCCATATATACACTATACAAAAATATAACTCAATATAACGCATCTTCACTGTAAACTGCGTTTATTTTCAGCAAACTTAACATGTGTAAATATTTGTATGAAGATTCAGACAGAAACTGAACAAGTTCCACAGACATGTGACTAACATAAATTGAATAATGTGTCCCTTAACAAGGGGAGGGGGGTGTCAAAATCAAAAGTCAATGCAACTGGTGGCCACACCAGATACTAAGTACTGCAGTGCATCTCCTCCTCATGGACTGCACCAGATTTGCCAGTTCTTGCTGTGAGATGTTACCCCACTCTTCCACCAAGGCACCTGCAAGTTCCCAGACATTTCTGGGGGGGGAATGGCCCTAGCCCTCACCCTCCGATCTAACAGGTCCCAGACGTGCTCAATGGGATTGAGATCCGCGCTCGTCGCTGGCCATGGCAGAACAATGACAATCCTGTCTTGCAGGAAAACACAAAGAACGAGCAGTATGGCTGGTGGCATTGTCATGCTGGAGGGTCAGGATGAGCCTGCAGGAAGGGTACCACATTAGGGAGGAGGATGTCTTCCTTGTAATGCACAGCGTTGAGATTGCCTGCAATGACAACAAGCTCAGTCCGATGATGCTGTGACACACCGCCCCAGACCATGACGGACCTTCCACCTTGATCCCGCTCCAGAGTAGAGGCCTCGGTGTGACACTCATTCCTTCAATCATAAACGTGAATCTGACCATCACCCCTGGTGAGACAAAACCGCGACTCGTCAGTGAAGAGCACTTTTTGCCAGTCCTGTCTGGTCCAGCGACGGTGGGTTTGTGCCCATAGTCGACGTTGTTGCCGGTGCTGTCTGGTGAGGACCTGCCTTACAACAGGCCTACAAGCCCTCAGTCCAGCCTCTCACAGCCTATTGCGGACAGTTTGAGCACTGATGAAGGGATTGCGCATTCCTGGTGTAGCTCGGGCAGTTGTTGTTGCCATCCTGTACCTGTGCCGCAGGTGTGATGTTCAGATGTACCGATCCTGTGCAGGTGTTGTTACACGTGGTCTGCCACTGCAAGGGCGATCAGCTGTCCGTCCTGTCTCCCTGTAGCGCTGTCTTAGGCGTCTCACAGTATGGACACCGCAATGTATTGCCCTGGCCACATCTGCAGTCCTCATGCCTCCTTGCAGCATGCCCAAGGCACGTTCACACAGATGAGCAGGGACCATGTGCATCTTTCTTTTGGTATTTTTCAGAGTCCGTAGAAAGGCCTCTTTAGTGTCCTAAGTGTTCATAACTGTGACCTTAATTGCCTACCGTCTGTAAGCTGTTAGTGTCTTAACGGCCGTTCCACAGGTGCATGTTCATTAATTGTTTATGGTTCATTGAACAAGCATGGGAAACAGTGTTTCAACACTTTACAATGAAGATCTGGATTTGGATATTTACAAATTATCTTTGAAAGTCAGGGTCCTGAAAAAGGGGCATTTCTTTTTTTGCTGAGATTATATACACAATATAAGTATGACTGGGAATATAGATATGCATCTGTTGGTCATACCTTAAGAAAAAAAAGAAAAAAAAACCTCACAATGGGCATCAGGATCTCATCACGGTATCTCTGTACATTCAAATTGCCATCGATAAAATGCAATTTTGTTCGTAGCTTATACCTGCCCATACCATAACCCCACCACCTCCATGGGGCAATGTGATCACAACGTTGACATCAGCAAACCGCTCGCCCACACAACGCCAAACACGTGGTCTGCGGTTGTGAGGCCAGTTGGATGTACTGCAAAATTCTCTAAAACAACGTTGGAGGTGGCTTATGGTAGAGAAAAACAGATTGTGGCAACAGCTCTGGTGGACATTCCTGCAGTCAGCTTGCCAATTGCACGCTTCCTCAACTTGAGACATCTGTTGCATTGTGTTGTGTAACAAAACTGCACATTTTAGTGGCCTTTTGTCCCCAGCACAAGGTGCACCTGTGTAATGATCATGCTTTTTAATTAGCTTCTTGATATCCAAGACCTGTCAGGATTATCTTGGCAATGGATTATCTTGGCAATGGATGTAAACAAATTTGTGCACAACATTTGAGAGAAATAAGCTGTGTGTTTATCTTTTACTTCAACTCATGAAACATGGGATTAACACTTTATATGCTGGGTTTAAATTTTTGTTCAGTGTATTATCTTCGCGCATCTTACAGTATAACCATATGCTGAATGCTGCAATGCTTTTTTAAACTAGACAAAAAAGAAGCAGCAAAACTATAGTAAAATTCGGTATTTACTGCCACTTTCTTGCCTCTACATGCATTATTTTATTAGAAAAAGGAACCCAAAAAAAGCCTATAGGAAAGATGTTCACTTTGCCATGAAATTAGGGATGTTTTTCCATTACTCCTCACAAGATCATTAACTACCTCATTGACTTCTCCTTATAGATTTACATAGAGGCTCCTTTTGCTCCGAGCAGACATGAGCATTTCCTTAATGGAGAAGTAACCTCATCCCCAGGCTTGAATTGCTGGCCCATAGAGCCTGGTACTACAGTGGGACTTGATAGGGGTGTGGTTAAAATCAAGGTGGGAGAGTGAGTGAGCCTGTCACAGCTGTATAGATGGGACTTCAAGAAAATGGCAAATCAAAATATGTGTTATCACATTGATCATATTTTTGGGAAGCACAGTTGATTTTGAGTTCGGGCATATAAAGTTTAGTGAAACCTACTTCTAAAATGCGTACTTTCACTTGTTTAAATGACTTGTGCTGTTGGTGCTTTTGAAGTCCACAATGTAAGGGGAGGGTTCTAAGGGTTATGCTAGATGGGAATAGACAGATCAGCCAATTAAAATCGGCGGTTGTCTCATCCATTCCTGCCATAGACTTCCAGTCAAGTCCCGTTTCGAGGCACTGTGAAACCAGATGGTTCGACAGAGAGAGACCGAGAGAGAATGAGAAGACACACTGTGTGAAAACAAAAGTCACATTAATAAAGACAAAATTGCCGATTTATATATCTGTAAACTAGGATAAATCACAGACCATCCTTGAGACATACATGTAATTTAGGCCTGTGTTAACAGATGCATGCTCGTCTTTGAGTTAACAAATGCTTAAACTACACAAGACTCATTGCTCTATAAAATGAAAGAATAAAAAAAAAAATCGTCCTCCAACATTATTTTACACAAGTCACTATCATTAAATTCAAAACAGCACAGCAAAAAAAAACTTGCCATGTAACCAATTACTGCTAAGATCTCAACAGGAACTCAAGCAATACTGGGCTCCCGAGGGGTGCAGCGGTCTAAGGCTGCATCTCAGTGCTAGAGGCGTCACTAGACCCTGGTTCGATTCCAGGTTGTATCACAACCGGCCGTGATTGGGAGTCCCATAGGCAGCGCACAATTGGCCCAGCATCGTTAGGGTTTGGCCGGGGTAAATAAAGAATTTGTTCTTAATTGACTTGCCTAGTTAAATAAAGGTTGAATTTAAAAAAAACAACATCTAGCTTAATGATCAATGGATTAAAATAGCTATCTGACTGAGAAACAGACTTGCAGGCATAATACATACATTTTAAATTGAATTTCTCAATCACCAGAGACCAATTAGGGTTTGAGAGATAGATTATTAAATGGTGGGTCTAACTTGGCCAGCCACTGACTTAATTTGAGACAAGCTGCCGGGGTTGATTTAAGTGTTTCAACTGTTATCACTCTACAAAAAAGTTCTAGGCCCAAAGCCTTCGCACTCAAATTCAAACATAGAACTTGAAGATTCAGTGGTGACACAGAATTGTAAGTGCTTTCTTTTTCTGACAACACAAATACATTGATCTTGATTCCTACACATAACAGAGAGAGTAAATGCTGCGTATTAGTCTTCTGTACTTGTCAACCAAATGGCTCTTGGCTAACAGCCTTAGGGACAGCAGAGATTGTTCTAGTCATATCAAAAGGCTGCTATTACAAAGACCAATGAATGTGTTCAGAGAGAGGAATGAATACCCTACTAATGTTGTGAAGATAGAAATGTTTTCCTCAGAGGGCTATAGCGTTACACACCAAAGGGCCACAGGCATCAGAGAAAAGACGAGATGTCTGCTAAGCATAGCCAAAGCTTTCTATTAAATAAAGTAAAATAATCTTCTATTAAAACCGGGGTCAGTTCTATGATCGCAGTATTTCGGTTTTCCTTTGAAGAAAGTGAATAGGGGTTATACATACAGGGCGTCGCATACACCCAGCAGTCGCATACTAAGGTTCCATAGAGACTTTTAGACCATTTCTTTGCATTTACCCATCTTTCAAGTCTGCTACACAGTGGCCTGTGAAGGATGCTAAAGTAACTGTTTGGAATGTGCAACTTTGTTTCACCAATATCATATTTTATATATTTTTCATTCCATAGACATTTGTTCCATCTTCACATTCATAATTGTGCAGCCTTCCAGCTGCATATTTTAAATGAGGCAACATACCATTTTCTCCACTGCACTGTTCATAGTTTATCAATAACACACCGCTTCTATGGAGACACTCACCTGAGCAGCCAGCATGCATTTCTGTAAACAACTTTTCTATACATTGCTAGATGCTTAATGTTAATTAGATAGAACAAGTAATGAACACCACCATTCACTAGAAAGGTTGCCTACTCAGCATACTGCACGGTAAGTAAATCACAAATGAAAAACACATGCATCAAAACATCAGCTCAATGTGTTATGGCCAATTTGATATACCATTTTATTCCATTGCTAAGTACAATACAAACACGATGCATATACAGAGTATTAAAGGATTCAGACCACACACACAACCCGTGGTCCCATGATTTATGTATCCTCTTAACTCAAGAGCCACCTTTAAACTCCTACCCTGCATGAGTATGGAAATAAGGTATTGCTGCAAGTCACTGTTATGTACAGTATACTTCCATTAGCTATAAGCTAGTTAGGAAATAATTTAACTATAGGGTTGAGTTTGTAGTTTCATGGGAGACTGAGCAGGGCTGTTTGAAGAGGAGGCCATCTTATTCACCTGTCCACTACACAAAATGTCCCTTAGGATTAATAAACAACTACTAGTATTGAGGCAAGGACATCCTCTCCATCAGTGTAGTAATAGTATAGTACTGTAGTAGACTATACTACTACAAATGGGATGTCCTTACCTGAATACTTAAGAGATGGTAACACCTAAGTGGGCATGCAACAAGATCAGGTGTTGGATACTTAAATTTGCTGTTTGCTACAGTACCATTGCAGTCAATGATACCCATATTGCTTACGTCAGTTACAAAACTGAAATAGTTCACGCAATGATCCCAAGCTTAATCTGATTTGTTCTGCTCTTACCCTTACCTCATTGGTACAAATCATATTCGACTCGTTTGCGGTTCCCCCTAAGCAACGATATGACGGATCCAGTTAGTCTAGTATCCGAAACAGCAGCAAAAAGTAAAACATTTACTCATGACATCCTGTTTCTGTGGACCATTTAACCCAACTGTCTGTCCTACTAAACTAATCAACTATTATTCTATTAAGTCAAATTGGACTGTTGTGATTCCACAAATAGGCCATGATACTGTCAATTCATGGATGGCCGATTCATGGGCCTGGGTAGTGGATTTTGGATTGAAATTAGTTTCAGTGACTTGTTCCGGTGACTGGTAAAGGATGTGATGGTGGCGGCCGGGGTAATATCAGGTTAAGTCTGCCTGCAGGAAGGAGGAAAGGAGGCTGGCATGAGAATGACCCCTCCACCTCAAGACTGATTCGCTAGGCCTCTCTCTCTCACACACAGCTCCCACCAAGCACCTCCTGAAGGCACATTCAATTATTCAATTTTAGATAAATTATTACATAACACTGCTGTACCCCTCTTAAGGTCCAGCCAGTATTCTCTCTCCTCTCAAACATCTTCCTTCTCTTAAAACGCATACAAAGCACACATTACTCAGGAATAGATTTTAATATTTCATTATGGACAATGTTTATTCCAAAGCAGCGACAACCTAATAAAACACACCTTATTAAAAAGAGACAGTGTGGTCTATAAAGGAGGTAGATACCAGGGGAACAGTATAGTTGCAGTCACAGGCTAACATAAAAAAAGCCATACTCTGAAAGACCCTCAAAGAGTGGGTCATCAACATTTTTTTGTATTTTTTTACAATGGAGCCAATACCGATAATTTTTACGTGCCAATATCTTGATTCCTACAATAAGGTCACTGGACATCTTACAGACTGTGGCTTTAATGGGAGTCTTTGTTTATTAATAAAGGATGGCGAGCTAGCCAGGATTTGAGATTTTTTATGTCCACCAGGCAGTGTCCCAGGCCACCAGCTCTCTCTCCTGTGTGGAGCTAGTGTGCCATGTCATCATGTGAAGCTAACGAGTTTAACCAGCCCCCCGATGAGACCGCTCACCGCAAAGCAGGGTCACAGCCTGCAGGGGACTTCTTACAAAAGGCCCAGTTCCAAACCAAATCCTTCATTTTCTCACCCCTAGCCCCTCAGCTCCTAATGGAGGTCTGAATGGTTTGGATAGGAATTTGTCAAAGTACTGCCTTAGCATAGTACTAGATATACATGTTCTGAAGAAATTTGGCTTGGCCCCTAAGACCCACAAACTTCTACAGATGCACCATTAAGACCATCGCTGCCTGGTACGGCAATTGCATCGTCCGCAACCACAGGGTTCCCTAGAGGGTGGTGCGGTCTGCCCAATGGATCATCGGGGGCAAACAGCTCCTAGCTCCTGGCCATCAGACTGTTAAACAGTTATCACTAGAGAGCCTCTGCCCAGTACCCTGCCCTGAACCGATTGTTGGGAAGGGCCAGTAAGTAAGCATTTCACCGTAGTCTACACCTGTTGTTTACGAAGCATGTGATCTTTCTGTCTTTGGGCTTAACTTCGATGATTTGATTTAGCCCAGATCTATATGTGATCTGTAGGCCTATAGTGCTTTAACATTTGACTATGGTTGTCATACCATGTGTGGATATAACTGAATAGAATGGTTTGGACTTGTTGTGGACCAACGCCACCACTCGCTAAGAGGGTGCACCAGCGTCTCTACTTCCTAAGGCGGCTGAAGAAATTCAGCATGCCGCCTGGGTCCTTTCCAAATACTACCACTGCATCATCGAGAGTGTCCTGACCAAATGCATCACAGCCTGGTACGGGAATTGCTCCGTCCACGACCGCAAGGCCCTCCAGCGGGTGGTGAAGACGTCCCAGTATGTCACTGGGACCATGCTCCCACCCATCCGGGACATCTACTCAAAACGGTGACGGAGGAAAGCACACAGCATCAAGGACCTCACACCACAGCCACAAGCTTTTGTCTCCTTACCATCGGGCAGACGGTATCGGAACAGGAGGTCTGATAGAGCCTGTCGGTATCTACAAGCAATCAGAACGCTGAACCCTTGAACTGAACTGACCACCTGCTCTGATTCTCCTCCTCTTAGCACACACCCACACAATGCATTCGGAAAATATTCCGACCCCTTGACTTTTTCCACATTGTTACGTTACAGCGTTAATCTAAAATGTATTTAATACAATTTTTTTTAAATCTACACACAATACCCCATAACGACAAAGTGAAAACCGGTTTAGAAATGTTTGCAAATGTATTACAAATAAAAACAGATACCTTATTTACATAAGTATTCAGACCCTTTGCTATGAGACTCAAAATTGAGCTCAGATGCATCCTCTTTCCATTGATCATCCTTGAGATGTTTCTACAACTTGTAGTTCACCAGTGGTAAATTGAATTGATTGGACATGATATGGAAAGGCACACACACCTGTCTATATAAAAAGGTCCCACAGTTGACAGTGCATGTCAGAGCAAAAACCAAGCCAAGATGTCGAAGGAATTGTCCGTAGAGCTCGGAGACAGGATTAGGTGGGAAGGGAAGAGAAGGGAAGAGACCAAGAAGCCGATGGTCACTGACATAGCTCCAGAGCTCTTCTGTGGAGATAAAAGAAACTTCCAGAAGGACAACCATATCTGCAGCACTCAGGTCTTTATGGTAGAGTGGACAAATGGAAGCCACTCCTCAGTAAAAGGCACATGACAGCCTGCTTGGAGTTTGCCAAAAGGCACCTAAAGAACTCTGACCATGAGAAACAAGATTCTCTGTGGGGATGTTTTTCCAGAGGCAGGGACTGGAAGACTAGTCTGGAACGACAAAGATGAACGAAGCAAAGTACAGAGAGATCCTTGAAAACCTGCTCCAGAGCGCTCAGGACATCAGACAAGGTTCACCTCCAATAGGACAACGACCCTAAGCACACAGCCAAAACAGGAGTGGCTTCGGGACAAGTCTCTGAATGTCCTTGAGCGGCCCAGCCAGAGCCCGGACTTGAACCCAATCGAACATCTCTCGAAATGCCTGAAAATAGCTGTGCAGCGACGCTCTCCATCCAACTTAGTTTTACCCCTTTTTCATGGTATCCAATTGGTAGTTAGTCTCATCGCTGCAACTCCCATAGACTCGAGAGAGGCGAAAGTCGAGATCTGTGCATCCTCTGAAACACAACCCAACCAAGCCGCACTGCTTCTTGACACAACACCCACTTAACCCGGAAGCCAGCCGCACCAATGAGTTGGAGGAAACACCAAACACCTGGTCGATGGGATAAGGACATCCCTGCTGGCCAAACCTTCCCTTAACCCGGACGACGCTGGGCCAATTGTGCGCTGCCCTATGGGTCTCCCGGTCATGGCCAGCTGCGACAGAGCCTGGACTCGAACCCAGAATCTCTAGTGGCACAGCAATCACTGCGATGCAGTGCCCTAGACCACTGTGCCACCTGGGAGGCCGGCCCCATCCAACCTGACAGAGCTTGAGGGTCTGCAGAGTAGAATTGGAGAAACTCCCCATATCAAATGGTATCTGTTACCGAATACAACATGTGTAGTAGACCTTACAGCAAAATGCTTACTTACAAGCCTTTAACCAACAATGCAGTTAAGAAAAATAAGTGTTAAGAAAGCATTTACTAAATACAGGTGTGCCATGCTTGTAGCGTCATAGCCAAGAAGATTCGAGGCTGTAATCGTTACCAAAGGTGCTTCAACAAAGTACTGAGTAAAGGGTCTGAATACTTACGTGAATGTGATCAGTTTTTTTGTTTTTTTGGTTTGTCATTATGGGGTATTGTGTGTAGATTGATGAGAAAAAGTCTGTAATGTAACAAAATGTGGTCTGAATACTTCCAAATTCCCTGACACACACGAGAACTGCTGCTACCAGACTCTTGTAATAGTGCTCAGTTTATACACTGCCCCCCCATCCCCAATACACGTGTAAATATTGTACCTTCCTGTACTATACTTATGCTAAAATGTTTATGTTTATTATTATTCTATTCTGAGACATTTACTTGATGTTCCCATTCTTATATTTTTCAAATCCACATGAAGTGAAGAGGCTAGGGGGAAAAGCCAGGGCTTGGTTTGCGATTGGTTGATAGTCTAATCAGTGTAGCACTTGGTCCTGACACCCAGGGTGCCAGCCTGCTAGTTTAGAGGCTAATGAAGCCAAAGCATATTGAGGGGAGGGGAAGGGTAACATTGGAGCTAGCTTCTGGAGGGGATACCAAATAACCCATGACAACTATCTGAAAAAGCCCAAAGTGACAATGCCTGCTCAATGGAATACACCAAGGCAGAGCTAAAAATACCTACAGGCTGGCTGGAGCCTATATGGATGAAAATAAGCTGTTTCACTTAGCATCCATTGCATTGTTCCCGTCACATAAATCATAGATTACAGAAAATAGGCTAAATCAATTCCAGGCCATCAGCTGCCAAGGGTAAATCCATTTGAATCACTTTGACAGCACCCCTTTTGATTTGAACGAAACTTTCCATACATATTTGCCCGAAGTGCTCAGAACGTGTTCTTTTAGACCTGAATGTCAAAACATTCAAGAGATAAAAGGTGCTCAAAGTTGACTTATTTCACATAGCAAATTTTTCTACGAGTGTATGGTATCTAGAACCCAAAATTGTTATTTGGCTGTCCCCATAGGATAACCCTGTGAAGAACCCTTTTTGGTTCCAGGTAGAACCCTTTCCACAGAGCGTTCTACATGAAACTCAAAAGGGTTCAACCTGAAACCAAAAACGGTTCTCCCTGGAACCAAAAAAGGTTCTCCTATGGGGACAGCCGATAGTTTGTGCTTAGCAGACCTGAAATTTGCTCAGTGGCACAAAAAAATGTGAGGGAACATTGCACATGACCATTAAGTTGACATTTGATGGTGGGTGGACTAGCGGGTCATCTTTGTGGTAGTAATTATAAAAACTGTAAATAAATAAAGGTTAAAATGTTAAATTGTGAAATTGCCGTCGTCTGAAGTAGGGCTGTTAGGGTGACTGCCATTACCACCACACCAGCAGTCACTAGTCTTGACCGCAGTCATATTACATTTGACCATTGCAGCTGGTCATTAGTAGCCTACCAAACTTACTAATGGCATGGTACTCCGCTCTCTATTGTCCCTCTAAAAACCCATTCATCAAATCGACAGTGCTGTCGGAAAGTATTCAGACCCCTTAATTGTTCCACATTTTGTTACAGCCTTATTCAAAAAAAAAAATCAGAATCAATCTGCACAGAATACCCCATAATGACAAAGCAAAAAAAATGTATTGCTAATTTATATTAAAAAAAAGAAATATCACATTTACATAAGTATTCAGACCCTTTAGTCAGTACTTTGCTGAAGCACCTTTGGCAGCGATTACAGACTTGCGTCTTCCTGGGTATGACGCTACAAGCTTGGCACAACTGTATTTGGGGAGTTTCTCACATTCTTCTCTGCAGATCCTCTCAAGCTCTCTCAGGTTGGATGGGGAGTGTTGTTGCACAGCTATTTTCAGGTCTCTCCAGAGACGTTCGATCGGGTTCAATTCTGGGCTCTGGCTGGGCCACTCAAGGACATTCAGAGACTTGTCCTGAAGCCACTCCTGTGCTGTCTTGGCTGTTCTTAGGGTCGTTGTCCTGTTGGAAGGTGAACCTTCGCCCCAGTCTGAGGTCCTGAGTAGGTCAAGGATCTCTGTACTTTGCTCCGTTCATCTTCGTGTCGATCCTGACTAGTCTCCCAGTCCCTGTCACTTAAAAACATCCCCACAGCATGATGCTGCCACCACCATGCTTCATCGTAGGGATGGTGCCAGGTTTCCTCCAGACGTAATGCTTGGCATTCAGGCCAAAGAGTTCAATCTTGGTTTCATCAGACCAGAGCAACTTGTTTCTCATGGTCTGAGTCTTTTGGTGCCTTTTGGCAAACTCCAAGCGGGTTGTCATGTGCATTTTACCTTCGAGTGGATTCCGTCTGGACACTACCATAAAAGGCCTGATTAGTGGAGTGCTGCAGAGATGGTTGTCCTTCTGGAAGGTTCTCCCATCGCCACAGAGGAACTCTGGAGTTCTGTCAGAGTGACCATCGGCTTCTTGGTCTCCTCCCTGACCAAGACCCTTCTCCCCCGAGGGCTCAGTTTGGCCGGGCGGCCAGCTCTAGGAAGTCTTGGTGGTTCCAAACTTCATCCACTTAAGAATGATGGAGGCCACTGTGTTCTTGGGGACCTTCAATGCTGCAGACATTTTTTGGAACACTTCCCCAGATCTGTGCCTCGACACTATCCTGTCTCGGGGCTCTACGGACAATTCCTTCGACCTCATGGCTTGGTTTTTGCTCCGACATGCACTGTCAACTGGACCTTATATAGACAGGTGGGTGCCTTTCCATATCATGTTCAGTCAATTGAATTTACCAAAATGTGTTCTCCAAGTTGTAGAAACATCTCAAGGATGATCAATGAAAACAGGATGCACCTAAGCGCAATTTCAAGCCACGCTTGTAGCGTCATACCCAAGAAGAATCAAGGCTGTAATCACTGACAAAGGTGCTTCAACAAAGTACTGCGTAAATGGTCTGAATACTTATGTAACCGTGATCAGTTTTAAAAAAAAATACATTTGCAATAATGTCTAAAAACCTGTTTTTGCTTTGTCATTATGGGGTGTGTAGATTGATGAGGGGAAAAAAACTATTTAATACATTTTAGAATAAGGCTGTAACGTAACAATTTTTTTTAAAGTCAAGGGGTCTCAATACTTTGAGGGTACTGTACATCAGATTTCCTCTGCCACTGCATATAATTGAAAACTGATGGGCTGATTTAGCGGCACAAGAATGTAAACCCTCTTTAAATGTAGCCGAACAAATCCTGAATCCCCCAAAAATCTAAATGGTATGCACTTAATACAGTGGAGTTAGTGTCAAAACAATATACAGAACATACAAAATAATTATACATTGTTTACACCTTCCTAAAGATCAATGCATTTAAATTCACTTAAGGGATGCTTTCTATTTCTTTTTGATAAAATTGGAGGTAGGCTATTTTTTGTACATAAAAAAGAAACACATTGGCTGCATCCTTTCTTCCCTGTGGTTTTTGGGCATTCAGGGTTGTGTCACTGAGAACATTCTAGTCTCTGTAGTCAAACAGCAGAGTTTTAGTGCTATGATACCAGTGCCACAACCCCCCGGAGCTCCTGTGCGAGAGAGGGCAGCTGAAGAGACTGCCTTTCATAGTTCACTGGTTTCTAAAGAGGCTTGCGAAACCACGCAGCTAGCTTGTGGCCTTTCGCCCCCATCTACTTTAGCAAGTATATTACCCTTCACAATAGCCTCCATTGCTAGCTAAATATTCTGCATACTCATCCACAGTGAATATGACCATAGCTGAATGAGCGGCATTGAGGGCTGAAGGAGAGGTCTTGGGATAAAAACATTCAGAATTTCTTTTCAGAGCGAGAGAGAGATTGAAGTCCCATTTGGCCTTTTGCTCTAACGCCTCTCCGTACTATCTTGTTTGCACTGGCAGCCATATAAAGTCAGTTTCCCCAACGTGTTTATCTGACTGTTGGTACAGCAGTAGCATGCTCTTGGTTTTTAAAACCTTGTACGGCCTAAGCCTGGCATTGCTACTGGACTACAAGTGCAAAGACAAGAGGAGTAATATAAATAAATAAGAAGAGGGGATCAGGATTCTGTACGGGGGAGGGATTATTCCAGTCCTGCTATTTCTTCCGCTCACTAATAACCAATAAATTGAGATTGTATTAAAAACAAATAAATCAAGTAATGTAAGTAGCGTAATCCTTCTCCAAATGTTCTCCCTGTACCTACAGAGCTAGTGAGTTAACAAGACACAGGCAAAACAATACTACCAACCTTCTGTGTCACTTTCCTCTATCACAATCTCAACATAGCGCTTACACAGTATCCTCCATCCAAAATCAGTTCTCTCCATTTTGTCTTAAACAGTAAGGTTTTTGAAACAGCAAAAATAATTTGATTGTTCCAAGTCCACAACAATGCTTAAACCACATCAGGAGACCAAATTTGGGGTCTGGGAAAAATCTAAGACATTTAGATTTTTGGTTGTCGTTACCCTTTAATTCAACTGTGCACCAGCCAGAGACCGTTTGATTAGCAATATTCCTGGAGTGCTCATGTGACTGCAGATTATACAAAAAAGACCACTGGATTGATGAAAATAATCATGATATAAATTCTGCCAGGTAGGCATAGGCTACTATGTATACTGAACAAAAAAAATACAAACGCTACATGTAAAGTGTTGGTCCCATGTTTCATGAGCTGAAATAAAATATCCCAGAAATTGTCCATATGCACAAAAAGCATATATCTCGCAAATGTTGTGCAGAAATGTGTTTACATCCATGTTAGTGAGCATTTATCCTTTGCCAAGATAATCCATCCATCTGACAGGTGTGGCAAATCATGAAGCTGATTAACTTCTTATGGCTGGGGGCAGTATTGAGTAGCTTGGATGAATAAGGTGCCCAGAGTAAACTGCCTGCTACTCAGGCCCAGAAGCTAAGATATGCATATTATTAGTAGATTTGGATAGAAAACACAAACGTTTCTAAAACTGTTAAAATAATGTCTGAGTATAACAGAACTGATATGGCAGGCGAAACTCCGAGGACAAACCATCCCCCAAAAAATTCTAAATAAAAATTACAAAAAAATTCTGCCTACCACCAGCTGTCACTTTTATTATTAGGCGAAGTCCTCCCAGATTGCAGTTCCTAGGTCTTCCACTAGATGTCAGTCTTTAGAAAGTGTTTCAGGCTGGTTTTTGGAAAAATTTGCCAGAAATTGTAGTTTAGGTGGCTCCCATTTTGGCTGTAATGTTTACAAGCGCGTGAATGAGAACGCGTTCTTTGGTATTTTTCTCCGGTAAAGACTAACGATTCTCCGTCTTAAATTTGATTGTTTATTTACGTATTAGGGTACCTAAGGTTTGATTATAAACGTTGTTTGACTTGTTTGGAAAAGATCATTAGTAACGTTTGGGATGCATTTTGATGGAGGGAAACTGGGTGGATTATTGACTGAAGCGTGCCAGCTAAACTTTTTTTATGGATATAAAGGACATTATCGAACAAAAATACCATTTGTGATGTAACTGGGACCTTTTGGAGTGCCAAACAGAAGAATATCAAAAGGCATTTTTTATATCGCCATTTCTGACTTTTGTGTCACACCTGCCTGGTTGAAATGTTTTTCATGGTTTTGTATGCGGGGCGCTGTCCTCAGATAATCACATGGTGAGCTTTCGCCATAAAGCCTTTTTGAAATCTGACACAGCAGCTGGATTAACAAGAAGTTAAGCTTTATTTTGATGTATTACACTTGTGATTTTATGAAAGTTAAATATTGATAATTCTGCCCATACGAAGTTAATACCCATGATTTTGGAATGAGATGTTCGCAGAGCAGGTGTCCACATACTTTGTGTCACGTAGTGCATCTCTCATTTATAACACTGCACTAATCCATCAAATTCTCTCACAGGTAGCTTGTGTCAGACTAACAGGAGCAGGTAAGTCCAGGCACTGGACACTGTTGAGGTTCTCGTCACTAGTGTCCAACAGGGGTGGGTAAGGCCAGCTACCTCCGTCACACTTCTGGTTAGACAATTTTACAAATGATCATGCTCAAGCTCATTTACAGGTGTAGCATCCAGGAGTGGAAGGCCTCCTCGTGGTGGGTGCCATCACCATGCTGTCAGCAGTACCCACACTGACTATCTGAAGAAACCCCTGTGCCAATCAAGGCTAACCACTGGGTCACGATAAGTAACCTTCACTGCCAGGTAGGTACTGTTAAGATGTATGACTCAGTGGTCATAACGCCACCCCAGAGTTTCTCACAACTCACCTCTTCCAGGTACTGTCCCTTAACTCCATCATCAACCCCACTGACATAAATTAAACAGATATCCTTTATTTTCTGTCTGCCATTAACATCATTGCATGTCCAATCAAACATTTAACTTAATTCAATAACTGTATATTTACATACCTGATCAAGATGTAATTGCTTGTCTTTTGACTACCCTGTTCCCTTTAACATTACTCCCACCCACCTCTCTATTCCACCATAATTCTGTATTTTAGTCCGATTGCCATGTGAGTACAAAAAAAAACGGCAAAAATAAATTGACACACCTGTACCAAAAAATATAAAAGTTTAATAAATTAATCTTAAATATTGCAAGGTCTCACAAGGTGTTCATTGTTGTAAATGTATCCCTTGAACATATTTGTTAGTTCCAAATTATTCATTGTTGTATACTAGTTACTAAAATAGATACACATCTTTAGCTTTTAAAATGCCCAAAGAGCATTTAATATCATACAACAGAATCTGTATGAAGTTGTTTCTGGATTCAGGTAAAACAAAATGCATGGCATTTTCAAATGCCAGGACGGTTACTATTCATGTCATTGCTACATTGGCTGGACATACTATAAAGTCAAAGTGTACAGATATTTGGGTGTGTAGTTGATGACAAGCGGAGCTTCACTGTTCATGTGGAGAACTTGATAAGGAAGCTCAAGCTGAGAATAGGTTTTTATTACCGACATAAGGCTTGTTTTTCACTGGAGGCCAGGAAGGAGCTGGTACAATGTACATTACTGGCAGTTTTAGATTTTTGTGATGTTTTACACACACACACAACCCTGAGAGCACTTGATTCAGTATATCATGCGGTCCTCATGTTCATTACCAATCAAAAACGTCTAACACATCATTGTGATCTCTACAGCGCCGTAGCCTGGTTGTCATTGACCTTGCATAGGCTTAAAAACACTGGTATACACTGATTTATAAGGCCACACTGGGTAAAATGCTACTTTATCTGTTATTTTTTTAATCAGGTCGGTAAATAAATATAAATTACGGTCCCATTCTCATTTGCTTTGAACAGTACCAAGAAGTAGAACAGGTCATGGTAGAAATAGTTTTAGTTACTCAGCTCTGTAGTCCTGGAATTCTCTCCTGAACATTTTAAAATGTGATGATCTAGTCATGTTGGTGGAGTTTAAACACTTAATCGATGTAAATATAATAGTGTAATTGCCTTTAGAACAGCTGTTTATTAGTCATGACATTCGTGTTTAAAAAAAAAGTAATACGTAATTGTTGTACTGTATGCATTTCTATAGTTTTGTTTAATGTTGTGTTAGTGTACGTGAATTGTTTTGTCTGAAACGTTGTTCCCTCCTGCTGCTATTGGACCAGGTCTCTCTTGAAAAGTAAATGTTCTCAATGACAAAAAGCGTATAAAAAAGGTTAAAAAAAACACATTAAAAAAGATGCAGTGCCTTCGGAAAGTATTCAGACCCCTTGACTTTTTCCACTTTGTTACTTTACAGCCTTATTCTAAAATGTATTCAACAAAAAAATCCTCAGCAATCTACACAATACCCCAAAGAAAAAAACACATTTTTGCAAATCTAATAAAAACAAAAATACCTTATTTACATAAATATTCAGACCCTTTGCTATGAGACTCGATTTTAGTTATTTAACTAGGCAAGTCAGTTAAGAACAAATTCTTAGTTACAATGACGGCCTACCCTTGCCAAACCCTAATGATGCTGGGCCAATTGTGCGTCGCCCTATAGGACTCCCAAACACGGCCGGTTGTGAAACAGCCTGGAATCGAACCAGGGTCTGTACTGATGCCTCTAGCACTGAGGTGCAGTGCCATAGACAGCTGTGCCATTCAGCATCCTGTTTCCATTGATAATCCTTGAGATGTTTCTACAACTTGATTGGACATGATTTGGAAAGGCACACACACCTGTCTAAATAAGGTCCCATAGTTGACAGTGCATGTCAGACAAAAAAAAACAAGCGATGAGGTTGAAGGAATTGTCCGTAGAGCTCCTAGACAGGATTGTGTCGAAGACAAAAAAAAACAAGCGATGAGGTTGAAGGAATTGTCCGTAGAGCTCCTAGACAGGATTGTGTCGAAGGCACAAATCTGGGGAAGGTTACAAAAAAGATTCTGCAGGGCCATACTGAGCAATCGGGGAAGGGCTTTGGTCAGGAAGGTGACCAAGAATCCGAAGGTCACTGACAGAGCTCTAGAGTTTCTGTGGAAATGGGAGAAACTTCCAGAAGGACAACCATCTCTGCAGCACTCCACCAATCAGGCCTTTATGGTAGAGTGGCCAGACAGAAGCCACCTCTCAGTAAAAAGGCACATGACAGCCCGCTTGAAGTTTGCCAAAAGGCACCAACAGAGTCTCAGACCATGAGAAACAAGATTCTCTGGTCTGATGAAACCAAGATTGAACTCTTTGGCCAGAATGCCAAGCGACAAGTCTGGAGGAAACCTGGCACCATCCCTATGGTGAAGTATGGTGGTGGTGGCAGCATGTTGTGGGGATGTTTTTTTAGTGGCAGGGACTGGGAGACTAGTCAGGATCGAGGCAAAGATGAACAGAGCAAAGTACAGAGAGATCCTTGATGAAAACATGCTCAGGACCTCTGACTGGAGCGAAGGTTCACCTTCCAATAGGACAACGACCCTAAGCACACAGCCAAGACAACGCAGGACTGGCTTCAGGACAAGTCTCTGAATGTCCTTGAGTGGCCCAGCCAGAGCCCGGACTTGAACCTGAGCGAACATCTCTGGAGAGACCTGAAAATAGCTGTGCAGCAACACTCCCCATCCAACCTGACAGAGCTGGAGAGGATCTACAGAGAAGAATGGGAGAAACTCCCCAAATACAGGTGTGCCAAGCTTGTAGCATCATACCCAAGAAGACTCGAGGCTGTAATCACAGCCAAAGGTGCTTCAACAAAGTACTGAGTAAAGGGTCTCAATGCTTATGCAAATGTGATATTTCAGTTTATTTGTAATACAATTGCAAAAATGTCCAAAAACTGTTTTTCCTTTGTCATTATGGGGTATTGTTTATAGATTGATGAGGGGGAAAAAAGCGATTTAATAAATTTAGGATAAGGCTAACGTAACAAAATCTGGAAAAAGTCAAGGGGTCTGAATACTTTCCGAAGGAACAGTTAAGAGAACAATACTTGTGCCCCGCCCATTCCATGCCAGCCAGACAAGCCATTGTATGAATCATATCTATTTGCATATGAATGGAGTGGAAATGAGCTGACTTTGTGATCTGTAAGGTATGTAACGTGTCAAGCAGATTACACATTTTCTTTGCTTTTTCTTAAACTAGCAACGTTTAAGACATGGATTTCATGTTGTTGAAACGTTAACAAGGTACCCAAAAGTAGTTTGAAGTAATGTTGTCATCTTATTAGCTTAACAAAACTTGTTTAAAAAGCTAAATTGTTGCAGAAATCAGATTTGTTTGCATAGCAGGGATGAAAATACTGTCATTTAGGTCATCACACGTTGATATAGCAACGGACGCTAATAGTTTATCGAATTCCATTGTGACACTTTTTGGCAGGGACACACCATTTGTCATGACAGGCCCGACAACTGCAATTGCATTAGCATAACAAACTGCAAAAACTGCACATGAATTGCCTGCCTGCGTTTCATCCGAGGTCCTACAGAAGTTCAACCAGCCCAGCTCTGTCAGAGACCAAAAGCTAACCAACACAGAGCCAAGACGAGCCTCTGTCTCAGAGATCATATAGTAGATTTAAACTAGACGTTCCCAACACACTTTAATAATTCCCTGATGGTGATGCATGTTTATCACTGCAGAGAGGCAAAGACACACTTCATGACGCACTTACTGTATTAACCGGAGAAGATTCAAATACCAACATATACCCACACACACGCATGTACACACACACCCTTACTTTTCTGCCACCACAGCCCTATCCCTTCATAAAGGCTAGTTATTGTAAATATGCAGTGCCAATCCTGCCCCTATATTAAACTGAGGTGAGAAGCCCCAGTTAAATGAGCACAGCTCTGAGACAAATGCATTGTCTCACCTCATCAACTACAGATCCCCCTGCCTCTTCTGAGATGACTGCTATAAAAGCCCTTAATCCCAGGCTTGATTCACATTACATGCTAGCTTTACCAATGTAATGTTGGCCATGGGAGTGTCCCACTCTACCGTATCCTACCTTAACACCCCACCGTATCGTATCTTAATAAACACCTGAGAAGTGGGCTTTTAGTCATTGAGAACAATTGCCTTTTACAATACTGACCTGGTTATGTCCACCTCAGAATGTATAGTAGACTAGCGACACACTATAATGTTGCTAATATAGTGCATTTGTGTTTGATGAACAGCTAGGTCTGTTTCCTAGTAGATAGTGAGTTGCTGAGTAAGAAATAAAATACTGATGCTTGTTTTTCAACACACATGCAGTTTTCAGTACTGGTGTGTTACTGCTATAGTACATGGGTTATAATAAGGTTTAGTTGCAGGTGTCAGTATGTTAATGTATACCACATTAACAGCCAACTAGTGTACTTTATTTTTCAGTCAGTTTCATAAACAATGGTTGTCCAAAATGCTGCTTGGCATCTTAAGAGTTATTTCGTAACATGCGTTCAATGGTCCATGCACATTTGGGCTAATGAATTAGGCTACTGCTGGCAGTGTGCTGTGAGGAGATTGTGCAGGGATTACTTCTGTGACGCATCAATATCCTTCTCTAATATGTACAGGGATAGACTAATATACACCGACTGTATAATGTAAATGAGGATTCACAGCATTGTTTAGCCTACATAGTGGACGAGCCTGGTGATGTGTATTGTATCTATTCAATACCTCAGACAGTATTGTAATACATGGCCTTGTGACATAGCAAACATAATGCTGCTAGTGACAGCAACTAAGAGAAGAGCCTGACCTCAAAGACTAGACGTAACATAGTACATGTAAATCTGACATTCAAATTCGTATGTTAAGTTTGTTATGGTTAAATTAGACAGAAGGTTACTTAAGCCAAAAACATAAAGGAGGTTGTTTAGTTGGAGGATGCAAATCAAAGGTTATTTGTTCACATCACATCAGTCAACTTTAGCATTTTAGTTAATTAGCAACTACTGATTTTTAGCTACTTTACAACTACTTAACTACCATGTTGGCTAACCCTTCCCCTAAACCAAATCTTAACCCCAAACCAAGGTAATGCTAGCTAACATTTGCCATACCAAATTGCAATTTATCATATGAAATGGATGATGGACACCTGCAAATTAACACATACCATATCATAGTAAATGGGAAACAGATGTACTTTTACTATGCCAGGTCTACCCCCAGGTTGAACAGAAGAGGATGTGCACAAGAACGTGGGGGGGGGGGGAAATCACCCCATGCTTTTTATTGGGGAAATGGAAGGAGAGCCTGTGACCTGACTTCTGCTTTTGGACGTTAACAAGGCCGCACTCCATCTTAACTCCTCCTCCACATTTACTGGATTGGTTGAACAACGTAGAAGAGAACCTCCCTGGACATTTGTTATTAATATATCATCAGGACCTGAAAGAAAGAACCGCGCTGCTCAGGCGCATCTTTTACGCCTACTAATTTACGTTACGCAAGAATAAACCATAAAGAGAACAATACTCGTGCCTCGTCCATTCTCAGAACCAGAATCTAGGGTTCAGAACCTTCTCTACCACTTCAACATGGACCTAGCTTGGGCTTTCTATTATTCCGACAATACCTAGGAGTTAAATTGTTTTTTTATTCACATCCAGCCCATGCCACAGCCAACAACAATGTCACACTGACCCCAGTTATAAGCCCTAGCAGGAAGTTCTCTAGCAGAGGGTCATAGCTAGAAGGGATCGCACAACATGAGAGCCGCAGCGCTCCTTTGCTTAGATTATTTAGCTCAGCAAGGGGTGGCACAGATTAACCTTCACACACGTTCAGGCAAAGCACGGGACATTCTCATAATGAGACAGGTCCTGCAAAGCGTAGCCTAAACTCAGCCTGACACGGACCACATAAAAAATGCATAAAGTAGGCCTATAGTCTTTCGTGCGCTGACACGCAGTTTATCCTTACCTCCCTAGTCGCAGTTGAGCTTCAGCACCGGCGTTCGTCCTTGTTTCAATGCCTATACGACGCTTATCTTTGAATGATGTTTTAATCCAACAAAGACTGTTGCATTTTACGGCTAAATGTATTTTGTTGCCTCTTGCTTTAGCCCTTCTGTTGCCTGTCAGGTGTCCGCTGTTTGCGGGCTACTGTCTCTCCGTTGACAATTGTGAGCGGAGTGGTCGGGAGTTTTGGCAGATGCCACAGAACGCGTCTTTATCCGATCCCTGCTCAGCGTCGGTTGGTTAGATTCGAGCGAATGCCTGGTGGGACAGACACACCGTGTGGCTACTTTACTCCCCGATACCGCTCCTCCCCTTTTGCTTTGGCTTTCTACAGAGCCCTACAGCGCCTCTCACTTGTCTTCGTATAGAACTACATAAACTTACATATTGGAAAGACTGCATCTTGGTAGCTTTATTTGCTGCGGTGTTCACTAAAAAGCAGAAACATTCGTTGCGGAGAGCTGTGGAGTCGACCATCAGCCCAAAGCCCACCTGAGGTCAGGTGTCCAAACTGCGGGAAAAATGTCATCTTTCCTAATCATGTGTACACGGTAGATTACTTTGTGTCAATTAAATGGACCTTCTCCCAACATTTGAACATAATCCTACTAAGAATAATACATTTCAATAATTCATTTCTAAATTAATACAAATACAAGAGGCCTAGGTTATAACATTCCTCTCCAATTTGATTTGGTAAAATTAAGAAAGCCCCTCTAGCCGCAATCAATAATGGAAGGAAATAACAGTCTGTCACAATAACGAAAACATAGCCCTGTAATACATTTCAGAATCATTTTTATATTTCTAGTTTTCCAGCTCTAGACCAGCAATATATGTATATGTATGCGCCAGAAATATATGGATATGTATGCGCAGTGGCGTGTGTCGGGGTCGCCGCAGGGCCCCAGTTGCGCTACACTGCATTCCGTTGGGCTTCAACTGACCTGAACGTGTTTCTACAGCTGACCCACAACAGTGTCCAGAGGCCTCAGCAGGTAGCTACTACAGCATGCATAAAAGTTTTTTTGTGTCGACTCAGGCACAAAAAGAGTGCTACATTTCTCAAGCTTCTGCTAGAGCTGCAAACACAGTATATTTCTGAAAACATTACAATAATTTGTTATAGATGTTATCACATTTTTTAAATGATTTAGATGATTTGTAGTATATTTTTTTATGTCACCTTTTATTCATTTTGAAAATACCATGGTGTAAATTATATTTTTGGAAGTGCAATCTCTTTCAAAAATAATATTAATGAAACATCAATATTACAATTTGTGAGTGCTCTGTGCACACTAGAATAAAGCACGAGGAACATTTTTCTTTATAGTAAAAATGTTGGCCTGTGGCAATTATTTTCAAGTCATAATCTAATTTTACGATTTAGTACTAAAGTACATTTAATTGACAGTAGAATAAAACGGATATACTGAAATTAAGTAGGCCTATCAATTGTTAATAGCCAAAAAGAGAATACACTCAGAAATACTGTAACCAGATAAAACTGCTGACCCTGTGCACCCTATGAAGTGAACAGAATCTCAAGGCGATAAACAGAAGTAATTGGGCCCAGGGGGGAGGGAAGGGAAGTAACCCACCACCTCATCTATAAGTGTAGCCATCTTTGTCTAAACCTCTTGTTGCTGATCCATTACCGCCTCAATATATCCTCAGGGGTAGTATATTTCAAATGGCTAAGACAAAGGAGCACGTGTCCTAAACAACCTACCTTGATAAATAAAGGGGGGGAAAAACACACAAACGAAGACCCCTCCCCCCCAAAAATGTGTATATAAAAAAACAAATGAACAATATAAAAAGGAACATTGGTTTGGATGGACTACTGAGTAAATATAATGTGTTTATCTTCTCAACAAACCACCTGATTGTCTTTGATTAATCTGACACCCCCCATCCACACACACAAAACAGAAAACCACTTTTTTCTCAACAGCTTCAGTACGAATCCTAACTTCAATACATGACTGAGTGAACATTTGACTGAAGCAGAAGTAATTTCACACCTTTATGTGTGGCCAACTGTGAGGTGCAAGAAAGCAACAGCTTCTGCATTTGTGTGTAGACTGCTGCTGATAGAACATGATGTCGGTCCCTGATAGTGGAGCTCACCAAGAGGAGCAATTGAATGGCTCCAGCATTCATTACATAGAAATAGAATCCATACCGCTAATAGGCTGATGGAACAAAGGTCAGGATAAAGGAAATCTGTGGCATAGTAGTGGTCTTGAATAAAGGTCTCTGCTATATAAAAGAAAGCATTCCAATACTGTGGTAGGTTTACCGTCGAATCGCCATTGTGATCATTTGGAGCCGCAAACAACTATATGAAAGGTACTTGTAAGTTTAAGAACTTGGTTAGTGTCTCTTATGCCATTCTATTCAATAGGTGAAAACAATTGAACTGAAGATGTTTTGTAAAGATGACATAGAATTGTGTAGAGGATTGTAATATTCGTAGCCCTATTTCTGCGTTAGTAACATTAGAGGTATACGGGCAACTGTACAGTTTTACCAGATCTTGTATCCCACCAACATAACCCAAAATGACAAGCATTGACATTATTAACAGTCAACACACTGCTCTGTAGTCAGTTACGTTAAGCTGCAGAATTAGAGTAAAGAATAGAACAGAGTGAATTGTGATAATAAAATGAACCCTTTTAGAAGGAAATTATCCAGAGACTCAGAGAGAGACAGATAGAGAGAGAGACTCAGATAGAGTCAAAAAAAAAAAAAGAAATAAGATAATTACTTGACACATTGGAAAGAATTAACAAAAAAACAGAGCAAACTAGAATGCTATTTGGCCCTAAACAGAGAGTACACAGTGGCAGAATACCTGATCACTGTGACTGACCCAAACTTAAGGAAAGCTTTGACTATGTACAGACTCAGTGAGCATAGCCTTGCTATTGAGAAAGGCCGCCGTAGGCAGACATGGCTCTCAAGAGAAGACAGGCTATGTGCACACTGCCCACAAAATGAGGTGGAAACTGAGCTGCACTTCCTAACCTCCTGCCCAATGTATGACCATATTAGAGAGACATATTTCCCTCAGATTACACAGATCCACAAAGAATTTGAAAACAAATCCAATTTTGATAAACTCCCATATCTACTGGGAGAAATTCCACAGTGTGCCATCACAGCAGCAAGATTTGTGACCTGTTGCCACAAGAAAAGGGCAACCAGTGAAGAACAAACACCATTGTAAATACAACCCATATTTATGCTTATTTATTTTAACTTGTGTGCTTTAACCATTTGTACATTGTTACAACACTGTATATATATAATATAACATTTGTAATGTCTTTATTGTTTTGAAACTTCTGTATGTGTAATGTTTACTGTTAATTTGTATTGTTTATTTCACTTTTGTATAATATCTACCTCACTTGCTTTGGCAATGTTAACACATGTTTCCCATGCCAATAAAGCCCCTTGAATTGAATAGAGAGAGAGACTCAGATAGAGAGAGAGACTCAGATAGAGAGAGAGACTCAGAGAGGGAGAGACTCAGAGAGGGAGAGACTCAGAGAGGGAGAGAGACTCAGAGAGAGAGAGAAACTTAGAGAGAGACAGAGATTCAGAGAGAGAGACTCAGAAAGAGACTCAGAAAGAGAGAGAGACTCAGAGAGTGAGAGAGAGACTCAGAAAGATAGAGAGAGAGACTCAGAGAGCAAGAGAGACTCAGAGAGAGCGACTCAGAGAGAGACAGAGAGGGGGCGACTCAGAGAGAGAGAGAGGGGGCAAGAGAGAGAGAGAGAGAGAGAGAGAGAGAGAGAGAGAGAGAGAGAGAGAGAGAGAGAGAGAGAGAGAGAGAGAGAGAGAGAGAGAGAGAGAGAGAGAGAGAGAGAGAGAGAGAGAGAGAGAGAGAGAGAGAGAGAGAGAGGGGCGACTCAGAGAGAGAGAGGGGGCGACTCAGAGAGAGAGAGCGGGCGACTCAGAGAGAGAGAGCGGGCGACTCAGAGAGAGAGAGCGGGCGACTCAGAGAGAGAGAGCGGGCGACTCAGAGAGAGAGAGAGGGGGGCGACTCAGAGAGAGAGAGAGAAAGAGAGGGGGTGACTCAGAGAGAGAGAGAGAGAGAGAGGGGGAGACTCAGAGAGAGAGAGAGAGGGGGCGACTCAGAGAGAGAGGGGGGGGCGACTCAGAGAGAGAGGGGGGGGCGACTCAGAGAGAGGGGGGCGACTCAGAGAGAGGGGGGCGACTCAGAGAGGGGGGGGGCGACTCAGAGAGAGGGGGGGGCGACTCAGAGAGAGGGGGGGGCGACTCAGAGAGAGGGGGGGGGCGACTCAGAGAGAGAGAGAGAGAGAGAGAGGGCGAGAGACTCAGAGAGAAAGAGACCCAGAAAGAGAGAGAGTGACTCAGAGAGAGAGAGAGAGACTCAGACCATCTCTATGGCAATGGAAGCTAGGAAGGGAAAAAACTAAAAGGGCCAAGTTTTTGGATATCCAAAAGCCCTTTTAAAAAGGGGAAGACTTGAACTTGGCAAACATTCATTTACAATGACATTTACTTACCCCTTAGGATGATGGAAATATTTCCTGCCTGTGTCCTTCTTGTTGGAAACGGTTTCTCATGCAAAAATATTCCTAATTTCAAACCCCAGGGCCCTTTGAATTTTTTGTGACCCAATAGTGCCATTACACACAGGTGGCTAGTGCTGCACAGGCCTGTTTTAATAGACTTAATTTCTCATACAGCTGTGACATTGAAATATTTTTTCAGATGAGTAAAAATGTTAAATGAATATTCAGTTAATATATTCATAGGAGACATTCCATTCATTGAATATTCATCCCACCAATCTTCCTTCTGGAATCTGAGGACACACAAGCGAGCACACACATACACCCCAAACCAATTATCGGGGGGGTGAATTCCCCAATGAGGTGAACACTAACTCACACCCATAATGAAGCCACAGGTGTCTCAACCTCTCGGCCAATTAGCAGCTCTAATTGAGTAATTTCTGCAGTGTGAGTTGTCAACTGGCTTTAGTTTACTTACTTCAGCCAGGAACTAAACCACCTGTTCACCCCAAATATCTCACCTCCAGAGTCAGATGAATTGGTTCGGTCCAGACTATGATTGGCTGAGGCACATGATTTTGTGGCTGGTTGGAGAAAACACCTCACTCAGCTCTCTCCAGGGCCAGGAAAGGGCCTAGGTGTTCGGAGAGTGTGGAAAAAACTATCCAATATCTAGCTAGGTGTTTGGAGGGGAAAAACATCCAAGATTAACACAGGACTTGTACTCAGGTGTTATGTTGCAAAAGCTGTTTTCTGTGTCTGAGAATACCCCAGAGTGAATAGGGCCGAGCAAAATAAGTCTTTAGTGACATGCCATGTAGTAACAACTTTCCTTTTATGCCATTAGCTTTGGAGGATAATGGATGTGAAAAATAGCTGTTAAGAGCTTTCTGGAACGCATGGTACTGCTCTGTCCAGAAGTGCCATATAAGAACGTGTTTTATCCGGTATGAGTGCTTCATATCCCAGAAAACCTACACAAAGCAACAAATTACATGAAGTGTACGTCATTACTCCTGTTAGGAGGAAGTAAAACTGTACTGAAGCCCATTCAGAACAACAATAACTTGTCAGACAAATAGGGAGTTATTAGCTATGTAATAAATAGAGAGTTCTCATCTTTATTATTCGTAGCCGTTTATTTACCACAACAAAACAAAGCTGGCACTAAGACCGCTCTCAACCAACTCTATAAGGCCGTAAGCAAAGAAGAAAATGCTCACCCAGAAGCGGCACTCCTAGTGGCCTGGGACTTTAATGCAGGCAAACTTAAATCAGTTTTACCAAATTTTTATTAGCATGTCACATGTGCAACCAGGGGAAAAATAATCCTAGACCACCTTTACTCCACACACAGAGATGCATACAAAGCTCTCCCCTGCCCTCCATTTGGCAAATCTGACCATAATTATATCCTCCTGATTCCTGCTTACAAGCAAAAACTACAGCAAGAAGTATCAGTGACTATCGCTCAGTACGGAAGTGGTCAGATGACGTGGATGCTACACTACAGGACTGTTTTTCTAGCACAGATTGGAATATGTTCTGGGATTCATCCAATGGCATTGAGGAATACACCACCTCAGTCATCAGCTTCATCAATAATTGCATCGATGACGTCATCCCCACAGTGACTGTACTTACATATCCCACCAGAAGCCATGGATTACAGGCAACATCCACATCGAGCTAAAGGCTAGAGCTGCCGCTTTCAAGGAGCGGGAAACTAATCTGGACGCTTATAAGAAATCCCGCTATGCCCTCAGACGAACCGTCAAACAAGCAAAGCGTCAATAGAGGATTCAAATTGAATCCTACTACACTAAATGCCTTTTATGCTCGCTTCGAGGCAAGCAACACTGAAGCATGCACGAGAGCACCAGCTGTTCTGGATGACTGTGTGATAACGCTCTCGGTAGCCGATGTGAACAAAACCTTTAAACAGGTCAACATTCACAAAGCCGCTGGGCCAGACGAATTACCAGGACGGGTACTCAAAACATGCGCGGACCAACTGTCAAGTGTCTTCACTGACATTTTCAACCTCTCCCTGACCGAGTCTGTAATACCTACATGTTTCAAGCAGACCACCATAGTCCCTGTGCCCAAGAAAGCGAAGGTAACCTGCCTAAATGATTATCGCCCCGTGGCACTCACGTCGGTAGCCATGAAGTGCTTTGAAAGGCTGGTCATGGCTCACATCAACAGTATCCTCCCTGACACCCTAGACCCACTCCAATTCGTATATCGCCCCAACAGATGACGCAATGTCAATCGCACTCCACACCGCCCTTTCTCAACTGGACAAAAGGAACACCTATGTGAGAGTGCTGTTCATTGACTACAGCTCAGCGTTCAAAACCATAGTGCCCACGAAGCTCATCACTAAGCTAAGGACTCTGGGACTAAACATCTCCCTCTGCAACTGGATCCTGGACTTCCTGACGGGCCACCCCCAGGTGGTAAGGGTAGGCAACAACACGTCTGCCATGCTGATCCTTAACACTGGGGCCCCTCAGGGGTGTGTACTTAGTCCCCTCCTGTATTTCCTGTTCACCCACGACTGCGTGGCCAAACACAACTCCAACACCATCATTAAGTTTGCTAACGACACAACATTGGTAGGCCTGATCACTGACAACGATGAGACGGCCAATAGGGAGGAGGTCAGAGAACTGGCAGTGTGGTGCCAGGACAACAACCTCTCCCTCAATGTGAGCAAGACAAATGGGCTGATCGTGGACAACAGGAAAAGGCGGGCCGAACAGGCCCCCATTAACATCGACGGGGCTGTAGTGGAGCGGGTCGAGAATTTCAAGTTCCTTGGTGTCCACATCACCAACGAACTATCATAGTCCAAACATACCAAGACAGTTGTGAAGAGGGCACGACAGAACCTTTTCCCCCTCAGAAGACTGAAAAGATTTGGCATGGGTCCCTAGATTCTCAAAAGGTTCTACAGCTGCACCATCGAGAGCATCCTGACCGGTTGCATCACCGCCTGGTATGGCAACTGCTCGGCATCTGACCGTAAGGCGCTACAGACCGTAAGGCGCTACAGACCGTAGTGCGAATGGCCTAGTACATCACTGGGGCCAAGTTTCCTGCCATCCAGGACCTATTTAATAGGCGGTGTCAGAGGGAAGCCCATAAAATTGTCAGAGACTCCAGTCACACAAGTTATAGACTGTTTTCTCTGCTACCGCACGGAAAGCGGTACCGGAGCGCCAAGTCTATGACCAAAAGACTCCTCAACAGCTGCTACCCCCAAGCAATTAGACTTCTACCTCCCCTCCCTTTTGTACACTGCTGCTACTCGCTGTTTGTTTGTTACCTATGCATAGTCACTTCGCCCCCACCTACATGTACAGATTACCTCAACTAGCCTGTACCCCCACACACTGACTCGGTACTGGTACCCCCTGTATATAGCCTCCTTATTGTTATTGTTATTCTTATTGTGTTACTTTTTATTATTACTTTTTATTTTAGCCTACTTGGTAAATATTTTCTTCTTCTTGAACTGCACTGTTGGTAAAGGGCTTGTAAGTAAGCATTTCACGGTAAAGTCTACACTTGTTGTATTCGGCGCATGCGGCAAATAAAGTTTGATTTGAATATGAGAAACAAGCCTTAAATAACAGTATCTCTCCAGATTGAACATCTACACTCTCTCTTAAAGGGGAAATCTGCAGTTGCTACATACACTTTTGTCATAAATTCAATATCATAATGAATTAATGATACTGTATGTACCCATTGATTCTTGAAGAACACAATTTATGAGCTTAGTTCAGCTGTCATAGCCCATCAGAACCCAAAATATAAGCTTGTTTTATTACAATGTTTGTAAACAAAGGAAATGTAAACAAACACTTTATAGCCTCAAAACATGGTTAAAACTATCATTTTAATATCATGGATGGTCAGATCTTGTCTATGGATTTGAGAGTGGTTTAATTTCTCCAGCCCCATCCCTCAGCTTTTTACCGAAACAGTTGTGGTGAGAACGCTTTGGTATTGTTTCAGAGAGCCATGGTATACTTATAACATATTTACTGCAGGTGGTTCAGCCATCAGCCGTGACCAACAATCAACACATGATGCAATACGCTTCCTACATCCCTCCAAAGTGGCAAATTACAAACAACATGGCCACCAACCAACTACAGCCACAGTCCACTCAGTCATCACTACATGGAATCCTGTGGCACTAGCCTATCATCAGCTAACACACATTAGAGGAAGACAACAAGAAAAACAAGCCAATAGTGCACCACCCTCTACAATTGCTCAAAACCGATTTCAAAACACCTAGTACTGAGGCAACCTGTAACCTTCTCTGTCTCTCTCTCTCCTGTTCCACCCTACCTTGCCCACGCACTGTAACATATAAAGCCTCTAATGTTTGATCAATGCTTCAAATGACTCCGGATTGCTGCAATTAGAAAATAAGTCCTCAGAAAGCTATTTTAGGGCCTCCGCTATCACAGGGAAAGGCAACAGAGAGGATAATTGTGTATTGACAAAAGGGTGCAAAAAAAAAGGGGAGAGACGGAACACAAGACCTACCTCTCTCCAATTGACTTTGTCATCTTGAGGCTCTGATTACACTGTGTACTGACTAGATAATTGGCCAATCCCTAACACAAATAATGCTCATATTCTTTGGTGAAACATCAAACACAGACACCCGCATTGCATAACATAATGAAAAATCTATTTTCATGTTTCTCCTTTTGTAAGTGGTTTGTGTTAGTTCAGTAATAAGAACAAGTTCGGGTGAATGGATGCAGTTGTTGAACACTGTCATGTTGTGGTTCAGTGGTTTATTATCCAGTTTGATGTGTGGTTATAATATATATATATATATATACAGTACCAGTCAAAAGTTTGGACACACCTACTCATTCTAGATTTTTCTTTGTTTTTACTATTTTCTACATTGTAGAATAATAGTGAAGACATCAAAACTATGAAATACCACATATGGATTCATGTTGTAACCAAAAAAGTGTTAAACAAATCTAAATATTTTAGATTTAAGATTCTTCAAAGGAGCCACCCTTTGCCGTGATGACAGCTTTGCACACTCTTGCATTTTCTCAGCCAGCTTCTTCTGGAATGCTTTTCCAACAGTCTTGAAGGAGTTCCCACATATGCTAAGCACTCGTTGGCTGCTTTTCCTTCACTCTGCGGTCCAACTCATCCCAAACCATCTCAATTGGGTTGAGGTCGGGTGATTGTGGAAGCCAGGTCATCTGATGCAGCACTCCATCACTTTCCTTCTTGGTCAAATAGCGCTTACACAGCCTGGAGGTGTGTTGGGTCATTGTCCTGTTGAAAAACAAATGATAGTCCCACCAATCGCAAACCAGATGGGATGGTGTATCGCTGCAGAATGCTGTGGTGGCCATGCTGGTTAAGTGTGCCTTGAATTATAAATAAATCACTGACAGTGTCACCAGCAAAGCACCACCACACCCCCACACCTCCTCCTCCATGCTTCACGGTGGGAACCACACAGATCATCCGTTCACCTGGAGATCATCCGTTCACCTACTCTGTGTCTCACAAAGACACAGCAGTTGGAACCAAAAATCTCATATTTGGACCAAAGAACAGATTTTCCACGGGTCCATTGTCCATTGCTAGTGTTTCTTGGCCCAAGCAAGTCTCTTCTTATTATTGGTGTCCTTTAGTAGTGGATTATTGGCAGCAATTCGACCATGAAGGCCTGATTCACGCAGTCTCTTCTGAACAGTTGATGTTGAGATGTGTGTGTTACTTGAACTCTGAAGCATTTATTTGGGCTGCAATTTCTGAGGCTGGTAACTCTGATGAACTTATCCTCTGCAGCAGAGGTAACTCTGGATCTTCCTTTCCTGTGGCTGTTCTCATGAGAGCCAGTTTCATCGTAGCGCTTGATGGTTTTTGCGACTGCACTTTCCGGATTGACTGACCTTCATGTCTTAAAGTAATGAAGGACTGTCGTTTCTCTTTGCCTATTTGAGCTGTTCTTGCCATAATATGGACTTGGTATTTTACCAAATAGGGCTAACTTCTGTATACCACCCCTACCACGTCACAATACAAACTCATTAACTTTTTATGGCTGCAGGGGCAGTATTGAGTAACCAGATAAAAGGTGCCCATTTCAAACGGCCTCAACTCAATTCTTGCTCGTACAATATGCATATTATTATTACTATTGGATAGAAAACACTCTCTAGTTTCTAAAACCGTTTGAATTATATCTGTGAGTCAAACAGAACTCATTTGGCACAAATTTCCTGACCAGGATGTGGATAGTCTGAAATCGATGCTCTGTTCTACTTCCTGCCTATACTTGGGCATGATACGTAAGAGTATACGTGCACTTCGTAGACCTTCCCCTGGATGTCAAGAGGCTGTGAGAGAAGAAATTTCGTGTTTATCTTGGTCTGAATTGGAATACAAGCTCTTTGTATGACGTGTCCCTCATTTCCGGTACTCTTGGGAGCGCGAGGTGGACAGTGGGATTGCCTTCTGTTTAGCTGCCGTTATGGACGACTACTATCTCCGGCTCTGATTTTATTTGATACATGTGACCATATCATCGTAAAGTATGTTTTTTCAATATAGATTAATCAGATTATTGAAATTTTTTCGGGAGTTTTGCCGTGTTCCGTTCTCTGACTTTGTTGACGATGGAGAGATCCGTGCCACTTGGCTAGTGCGCGTGCTAAATGAAGAGGGAAAGTTGCCGTTCTAAATCCAAACAACGACTGTTCTGGACAAAGGACCCCTTGTCCAACATTCTGATGGAAGATCAGCAAAAGTAAGAAACATTTTATGATGCTATTTCATATATCTGTCGTAGATGTGAACTAGTCGTCGGCGCCCAAGTGTTTCTGGCTATTGTGCTAAGCTAATATAACGCTACATTTTGTTTTCGCTGTAAAACACTTAATAAATCGGAAATATTGGCTGGAATCACAAGATGCCTGTCTTTCATTTGCTGTACACTATGTATTTTTCAGAAATGTTTTATGATGAGTAATTAGGTATTTGACGTTGGTGTCTGTAAGTTTTATGGCTGCTTTCGGTGCAATTTCTGATTGTAGCTGCAATGTAAACTATGATTTATACCTGAAATATGCACATTTTTCTAACAAAACATATGCTATACAATAAATATGTTATCAGACTGTCATCTGATGAAGTTGTTTCTTGGTTAGTGGCTATTTATATCTTTATTTGGTCGAATTTGTGATAGCTACTGATGGAGTAAAAAACTGGTGGAGTAAAAAAAGTGGTGTCTTTTGCTAACGTGGTTAGCTAATAGATTTACATATTGTGTCTTCCCTGTAAAACATTTTAAAAATCGGACATGTTGGCTGGATTCACAAGATGTGTACCTTTCATATGCTGTATTGGACTTGTTAATGTGTGAAAGTTAAATATTAAAAAAATATATATTTTGAATTTCGCGCCCTGCACTTGAGCTGGCTGTTGTCATAAGTGTACCGACGTCGGGCTTGCAGCCATAAGAAGTTTTAAGAAGGAAAGAAATTCCACAAATGAACTTTTAACAAGGCACAGCTATTAATTTAAATGCATTCCAGGTGACTACCTCACAAAGCTGGTTGAGAGAATGCCAAGAGTGTGCGAAGCTGTCATCAAGGCAAAGGGTGGCTACTTTGAAGAATATCAAACATCAAATATTTTGAGTTGTTTAACACTTTTTTGGTTACAACATGATTCCATATGTGTTATTTTATAGTTTTGATGTCTTCACTATTATTCGACAATGTAGAAAATAGTCAAACGAATGAAAAACCCTTGAATGAGTAGGTGTGTGCAAACTTTTGACTGGTACTGTATATATAAACATATATTAACGTACTCTCCCTCTGGCCTATAACCTGATACTCAAAGGCTTGTTTTGCATTAAATACCAGCCAGAATCCCTCAGGGTCTCTCTTAATGCCTGTCAGTTGAAGTTATCTATAATATTTATCTCCAGCATTCAGTCTATTTTATGTTTTTCACTTGGCCTATTCCATATTATAAAATCAACAACCTTCGAATCCTATACATTAGCTCTTTTCATAGATCCATAACCTTTATAACCCTACTTTTTCACTCATAATACCTGTGTGTACTTTATACTCCTAAACATGCAGGCATATCTTGTGGCATGCCTCTACTGTGACATATATTCTGTTTGAAATCAGCTTGTTGACCTTTTTCCGACCACACAAAACAAGAAAATGCCCTACATTACATGGAGGGCATTTTTCAATCAGTCATGGAAACAGGTCCACTGTCCTCTCTAGTCATCGCCCATTAGACTCAATTTCTGTTAGTGAGCGCCATCTAGTTGTGTACTGAATATGCTACAACTGGACATTCTCAGTTATTGTGTTTCTTACTGACCATAAGTTTTCCCTGTAACTCATGGTGTCTTGAAAGTTCATATACTGACTTAATTGAGGGTTTTGGACATGTGGAGAGTAACTGTGTGAAGTAATGTATTAAGAGAGATTGAAGTTGAAAAAGTTGGGGAAATCTTTCGAACCCTACAGTTTTTTGGATCTTGCTCATGTGTTTGCATAATGCACATAAACATCCTTCATAAACAGACCCTAAACCTGTAACAAATATCTGTATGGCCGTATGTCTGCACACCACTTCACATATGGCCAACAGATCTACCTAAGTGAATTCATGTTCCATCCAATCTCTCTCTCTCTCTCTTTCTCAGTGGGCCTGAGCTCAGAGCCAGCCTCAGCTCCAATGATGGAAGGAACACAACAGAGGCCATCTGTTGCCTGTGTGTTTGCCTTGGTGCCCTGCCACAAGGAGCTCCGCCAGGGGACCCACGGGAGCCTGTACACAGAGCTGCACCAGGGGACCAGCACACAGAAGCACCTCATGCCTGTTGCCTCGTTTGCGGGATTTCAATGTTCCATCGACCAGCAGCAGCAATTATAAAGCTGTGTAGGGAAATGATCTAAGTGTGTGAGGGGACCAACACTGGTTATATAACCAAGCTACCAACGTTAATTTGCCCGGGTTGGCAAAATAAAACAACTTTCACTGTAAAGAATGGGTAGTTGTTCCCTCGTGTCACTGAAGCTCTACTAGTTAATTGAATTGCAGTGCAGATTGAAAATAAGGTGAGATCGAGAGAGAAAAGAGAGAGAAAAGAGAGAGCGGAGAATGCTGTTTTACTTGAAGAGAAAATAAAGTATTGTTATTGTTAAGCTGTATCCTAAATCGGTTATGGTCACTTCTTGTCCTGAATTACAAGTACACTCTTGGAAAAAAAGGGTTCCAAACAGGTTCTTTGGTCATCCCCATAGGAGAACCCTTTTTGGTTCCAAGTAGAACCCATTTTAGTTCCAGGTAGAACACTTTCGAGTTCCATGTAGAAACATCTTTGGAAAGGGTTCCACAATGAACCCAAAAGGGTTCCACCTGGAACCAAAAAGGTTCTTCAAAGGGTTGTCCAACGGGGACAGTCAAATAACTTTTCTAGGCCCAAAATAGCACTTTTTTTACCTAAGAGTGTAGAGAAATGAAAGCAAACTCAAATCTGTGCACCATAACGGCAGGTTTAGACCAGGGAGACCAGATGTTACAGTGGGCTGACTTCACCCAAGAGAAACCTTTACAATTGTAGAAACATCTTGAAGCCTTTTTGCCTACACTGTGGATAAATATTTAGATTTATGTAATTACTAACGTTGTTAATATACATGAGTAATGATAAAGATTGATTAACAACACTTTACTAATGATTATTGAAATATCCGATGGGTCGTTTATAAGCATTTCTAATCATTTTAATACTGTATGTGTTGCCACCTGAACTCACCAGAAGAGATGGGCTCAGGACAGGGTTGGGAAAGAGATGTCGGTTCAACTCCCAGAAGGATTAGTGCGGAGAACTTTCTGCCTGTGTGTGAAAGGCATTTAACCTGCAGCACCTCAGAAGAAACATCCTGTAGTATAAATTGAATAAATGTTGCTAGGCAGAAGAGTGGAGGCCGTGTAAGCTGCTTTGGATAAAAGCACCCACCCAGCAAAGAACCCTGCATGCCATCAATTATTAACTTTTAAATGTTTTCTTCTCTGCTTTGTTTTTCACAAATACTTTAAATCAGCTTCCAGAAAGTCTAGGCCTACTTCATTATTCACCATCTGTGTGACAGAGAGATAATGCCTAGATGTGCATTTTGTGAATACTTTGTAGACTATGTAAACAGCAGATAAATCATTGATGTCATGCCGGGATTGATTAATGTATCGCAGATGAGGGGTTGTGTGTGTGTGTGTGTGTGTGTGTGTGTGTGTGTGTGTGTGTGTGTGTGTGTGTGTGTGTGTGTGTGTGTGTGTGTGTGTGTGTGTGTGTGTGTGTGTGTGTGTGTGTGTGTGTGTAAAGGGCCGGCTCTAGCCTTTTGGGGGCCCTAAGCTAAATGTTGTTGGGGGGGCCCACATCTCACAGACAAAACATTTTAGTGGCACCCCTCTTGACGGCAAAGAGAAAAAAAAATTTTTTTAAAAAAGTTATAGAGTTCATTTCCTGCAATTCTACAAATTTTGCCATGAGGCGGAAAGTAAAATCTGCAGTTCTATAGCAAATTTCCAGCAATTCTATACATTTTGCTATGACTTATGCCATGTTAATATAATATCTGAGTGAGAATGACTTACAAAATCAAGTTCAGATAGCTGGCTAGACTAACTTACCAATCAAAAATGTTTTAGCTGACACAGGCTAATTGAGTGACTGTAAGTGACCCATATAACAAGAGAAAAACTGCTGTTGCGCAACCAAATTTAGAAATTGCACCTTGTGTATTCTACTATCCAAACTCTCAACAGTAATTTGAGACCCCGGCTAAGTAAAATAAAAAACATTAAACAAAAAAAAACTTTGGTTGGGGCCCACTAGCGGCCGCAGGGCCCTGCTTATGTCGTTCAGTGGCTAGGGCCGGCCCTGTGTGTTACGAATCCCGCCGAAGATGGCGCCTCTTCCCGTTCGGGCGGCGCTCGGCGGTCGTCGTCTCCGGCCTACTAGCTGCCACCGATCCCCTTTTCTGTTTCATTTAGTTTTGTCTGATTTGTTGCACCTGTTTTGTGTTTAGGTTCTTTGTGGGCTATTTAAACCCAGTTGGCCCGCCGACTTTTGTGCGGGCTTGTTTTTCTGTTTGTGGTGTCGTATTTTTCTTGTGGTGTCTGTTCCATGTGGATTTTGTCCTGTTTGTTTTGGACTGTACTTGACGTGCCCTTGGATGTGTGGCGTAGCCGTCTCGTTATATATCTTTTTGGAATATTAAATCCACTTGCTACTCACTACCCTGCTCTCTGCGCCTGACTCCTTCATCACCACTATTGTAATTGTGACACTGTGTGTGTGTGTGTGTGTGTGTGTGTGTGTGTGTGTGTGTGTGTGTGTGTGTGTGTGTGTGTGTGTGTGTGTGTGTGTGTGTGTGTGTGTGTGTATGTACATGCTTGTGAAAAGGTAAACGTGTCTGGTTTTATTCAATAAATAATGGTAGTGATGATAGGTAGCGGTGGTTCGGATAAATATTAGAGGAAAAAGAGGCAAAAATACTTACTAAAAAAGACAAACGATGAACAATAAATTAATTTCTCCCAAGAATTGAAAAAACAAATTAAATTCAAAATCAGGACTAGGCCTTATAGGAAACAAGGCCAGGCTACGGATATGCCTACTGTCAAATCAATATACAGTACCAGTCAAAGGTTTGGACACACCTACTAATTCAAGGGTTTTTCTTTATTTTTACTATTTTCTACATTGTAGAAAAATCGTGAAGACATCAAAACTATGAAATAACACATATGGAATCATGTAGTAACAAAAAAAGTGTTAAACAAATCAAAATATATTTCATATTTTAGATTCTTCAAAGTAGCCACCCTTTGTCTTGATGACAGCTTTACAAGGTCCAGGGCAGAACGTTGGGACAGAACAGCCCCCACTCCGACATCCGAAGCATCGGCCTCCACCTCGAACTGATGGGAAGGGTCCGGATGAACCAGGATCGGAGACGTGGTGAAGCTGTGTTTAAGGTCCCGGAATGCCCGGTCCGGAACGCCCAGTCCGTGGACCACGTGAACGGAACCTTGGTAGAGGCGAGGGCAGACAGGGGGATCCACCACGGTCAAGATGGCGGTGTTGCCATCAGACGGGGGGAGACCCATGACAAAGTTCAGGGAGATGTGAGATCAGGGGCGATGAGGGATGGGCAGAGGTTGGAGGAGGCCAGCCGGAGCTTGTCGAGGTGTCTTGTTCCGTGCACAGATCATGCAGGTGGCGACGTCTGGAACCATGGTAGACCACCAAAAGCGTTGTCGTGATAAAAGTTGGTGAACCCCAGGAAGCGTTGCAGCTGCACCCTGGACGTAGGCTGAGGCCAATCCACCACCACGTTCACCTTCTCGGGATACATCTTGACGCTCACAGCAGAGATGATGTAGCCCAGAAAGGGAATGGTGGACCGATGGAACTCACACTTTTCCACCTTAACGAACAACTGGTTCTCCAGAAGGCGCTGGAGAACCTGCCGGACATGGAGCACGTGTTCTTGGCGGGAGCGGGAGAAGACGAGGATGTCATCAATGTAGACGAAGACGAACCGGTTCAGCATGTCATTGAGAACGTCATTCACCAGAGACTGGAACACGGTGGGGGCGTTGGTGAGGCCAAAGGGCATGACCAGATATTTGTAGTGGCCGCATTTGTCTCTCTCTCGTATCCGCATCAGGTGGTAGGCATTACGTAGATCCAGCTTGGAGAACACAGTGGCCCCCTGGAGTGGCTTGAAGGCTGAGGAAATGAGTGGTAGTGGATAACGGTTCTTAACCGTGATGTCATTGAGTCCCCTGTAGTCAATGCATGGGCGCAGGGTCTTGTCCTTCTTCTCCACAAAGAAGAACCCTGAGCCAGCGGGAGAGGAAGAGGGATGGATAAATCCAGTAGCTAGGGAGTCCCCAATGTAGTCCTCCATTGCCTTGGTTTCAGGTCCCGATAGCGAGTACAGACATCCCCCGGAAAAGGCCAATCCCACAGTCATATGGGTGGTGCGGCAGAAGGGAAGTGGCCCTGGACTTGCTGAACACCTCCCGGAGATCCTGGTACTCAACGGGAATGGCGGAGAGATTCAGAACCACCTCCTTAGGACCCAGGAAGATGTTACGGGGCAGGTTGCTCCGACTTCAGACAATGGGCGTGGCAGAACGGACTCCAGTCCATGATGGCACCCGTAGACCAGTTGATAAGTGGGATGTGTCACTGGAGCCAGGAGAATCCCAAAACCACGGGATCTGGGGGGACTTGATAAGCAGGAACTGAATGGTCTCGCTGCGATTCCCTGACACCCATAGGTTGATGCGAGTGGTGTTATGGGTGACCCGACCTATAAAGCGCCGTCCAATGCTCTAACATCCACATGAATGGAGAGGGGCTGAGTGGGGATGTTCAGCTCGGAAGCCAATGTGGAGTCCAAAAAGCTCTAATCGGCCCGAGAGTCAATGAGGACCTGGAGAGATTTGGACTGGTTTCCCCACAGCAGAATGATATGAAAAGGGGTGCGAGTAAGGGAAGCAGAAAAGCTCCCCATATGGCCCACCAGAGTACTTGCTCCTACTGGTGAGCTTGGTCTTTTACCCAGGCACAAGGACACAAAATGACCAAAAGTCCCATAATACAGACATCTCCTTGTGCTGATCCGGTGTTGACATTCCGCTGGCGACAGCCCAGCCCTGCCTAGTTGCATGGGCTCGGGAAACAGAGCCTCGGCCCTCCTCGGCGACTCTCGAAGAAGGTTGGGAAATCTCGGGTGCTCTCGGCCACGGGACCATCAGGGACTTCCGGGATGACTCGGAGGCAAGGTGAAATCCATGGACGTGCGAGTAAAATTGAATTTCCTCTCCATCCGTCGTTCCCGCAATCGCCCATCGATACGGATGGTCAAAGCGATGAGATAGACAAAATCTGTGGGTAACTCCCGAGCCGCAAGCAGATCCTTAACCTCCTCAGAGACGCCTTGCAGGAACATGTTGAACAGTGCTTCCGGGTTCCACGCACTCTCTGCTGCCAATGTACGGAAATCCACCGCATAGTTGGTGACAGTGCGGGCGTCCTGCCGGAGCTGGATTAGCTTCCGGGCAGCTTCTCTCCCGAAGAACAGGGCATCAAAGACCTTCCTCACCTCTCCCACAAATCCCTCTAGGCTCGCGTATATGGCTGGCAGTTGTTCCCATACGGCGGCAGCCCAGGTGAGAGCCCTTCCAGACATCAGCATGATGAGGTAGGCTATGTTGGAGCGATCCGAAGGGAAGGAGGAGCGTTGAAGCTAAAAAATGAGGGCACACTGAGCTTCCATTACAGCGTTCTGAAGGAGGTAACCGGAGCTCCCGGGAAGGTTTAGTGGCCGGTGGTGCGGGGCTGCTAACCGCCGAGTTGCTGAGGGGTGGTGGGGTTACCACCGTGGCAGGCTGCCCGCCAGACGACCCACGGAATTTCTCCATCAGCATGTCCAACTCCCGGTCATGGCGCTAAGCCAACGTTTGGACCCCCTCCATCAGCCCACAAAGCAATTCCTCGTGACTATCAATGGAGGCTCCTTGGGAGGAGATGGCGTTCTACAGCTGGTCTGGGTCTGCTGGGTCAGTCATGGCCAGTTCGTACTATCAGGTATGAAGGTAAGACCCAGATGCAGACCACGTTGAATAAACATTAGTTTAATATTCCAACAGGGGCAGGCAATAGACAGGTCAAGGCAGGCAGGGCTCAGTAAACCAGAGGTGGTGCAATGGTACCGGGTGGCAGGCAGGCTCAGGATCAGGGACAGGCAGAGTGGTCAGGCAGGCGGGCTCAGAGTCAGGACAGGCAAGGGTCAAAACCAGGACGGCGAGAAAAGAGACTTGAAAAAGCAGTAGCTAAGACACAAAATGCTGGTTGACTTGAAACAAACAAGACGAACTGGCAACAGACAAACAGAGAACACAGGTATAAATACACAGCGGATAATGGGAGAGATTGGCAACACCTGGAGAGGGGTGGAGACAATCACAAAGACAGGTGAAACAGATCAGGGTGTGACATTCTTGGCATACTCTCAACCATCTCTTCATGAGGTAGTCACCGGAAATGCATTTCAATTAACAGGTGTACCTTGTTCAAAGTTAATTTGTGTAATTTCTTTCCTTCTTAATGCGTTTGAGCCAATCAGTTGTGCTGTGACAAGGTAGGGGTGGTATACAGAAGATAGCCCTATTTGGTATAAGACCAAGTCCATATTATGGCAAGAACAGCTCAAATAAGCGAAAAGAAATGACAGTCCATCATTACGTTCTGACATGAATGTCAATCAATCTGGAAAATTCTAAGAACTTTGAAAGTTTCTTCAAGTTCAGTCGCAAAAACAATCAAGAGCTATGATGAAACTGGCTCTCATGAGGACTGCCACAGGAAAGGAAGACCCAGAGTTACCTCTGCTGCAGAGGATAAGTTCATTAGAGTTACCAGCCTCAGAAATTTCAGCCCAAATAAATGCTTCAGAGTTCAAGTAGCACACACATCTCAATATCAACTGTTCAGAGGAGATTGCATAAATCAGGCCTTCATGGTCGAGTTGTTGCAAAGAAACCACTACTAAAGGACACCAATAAGAAGAAAAGACTTGCTTGGGCCAAGAAACACGAGCAATGGACATTAGACCGGTGGAAATCTGTTGGTCTGATGAGTCCAAATTTGAGATTTTTGGTTGAAACTGGCATGCGTTTGTGAGACGCAGAGTAAGTGAACGGATGATCTCCACATGTGTGGTTCCCACTGTGAAGCATGGAGGAGGAGGTGTGATGGTGTGGGGGTGCTTTGTTGGTGACACTGTCAGTGATTTATTTATAATTCAAGGCACACTTAACCAGCATGGCTACCACATCTTTCTGCAGCGATACTCCATCCCATCAGGTTTGCGCTTAGTGGGACTATCATTTGTTTTTCAACAGGACAATGACCCAACACACCTCCAGGCTGTGTAAGGGCTATTTGACCAAGAAGGAGAGTGAAGGAGGGCTGCATCAGATGACCTGGCCTCCAGAATCACCCAACCTCAACCCAATTGAGATGGTTTGGGATGAGTTGGACCGCAGAGTGAAGGAAAAGCATCCAACAAGTGCTCAGCATATGTGCCAAGACTGTGTGAAGCTGTCATCACGGCAAAGGGTGGCTACTTTGAAGAATCTCAAATCTCAAATATGATTCCATATGTGTTATTTCATAGTTTTGTCTTCACTAATGTCTTCACTATTAGTCTATAATGTAGAAAATATGCAAAATAAAGAAAAACCCTTGAATGAGTAGGTGCGTCCAAACTTTTGGCTGGTTCTGTATGTCTGGAAGTAACTAGCAAGCTAGCTAACTTTAGCCAGTTAGCTTGGGTGCCTGACTGCCCATGTGAGGTAAGAACTCTCGGATCAACCCTACTCCTCTGCCAGAGCATCCAGTGTGCTCTCTAAACGCTCCGAGAGCGAAACGCTCAGAATTTATGAGCACGGAGGTGCACGGAGGTGGACAGAGGTGGCAGCATCATGTTGTGGGGGTGCTTTGCTGCAGGAGGGACTGGTGCACTTCACAAAATTGATGGCATCATGAAGTGGGGAAATGATGTGGATATATTGAAGCAACATCTCAAGACATCAGTCAGGAAGTTAAAGCTTGCTCGCAAATGGGTCTTCCAAATGGACAATGACCCCAAGCATACTTCCAAAGTTGTGGCAAAATGGCTAAAGGACAACAAAGTCAAGGTATTGGAGTGGCCATCACAAAGCCCCGACCTCAAACCTATATACAATTTGTGGGCAGAACTGAAAAAGCATGTACGAGCAAGGAGGCCTACAAACCTGACTCAGTTACACCAGCTCTGTCAGGAGGAATGGGCCAAAATTCACCCAACTTATTGTGGGAACCTTGTGGAAGGCTACCCGAAACGTTTGACCCAAGTTAAACAATTTAAAGGCAATGCTACCGAATACTAATTGAGTGTATGTAAACTTCTGCCCCACTGGGAATGTGATGAAAGAAATAAAAGCTGAAATAAATCATTCTCTCTACTATTATTCTGACATTTCACATTCTTAAAATAAAGTGGTGACCTAAGACAGGGAATTTTTACTAGGATTAAATGTCAGGAATTGTGAGAAACTGACTTTAAATGTATTTGGCTAAGGTGTATGTAAACTTCCGACTTCAACTGTACCTCACATTATTCTGCCTCAAAACAATGATAACTTCTCTCACTTAGTGGTATTAGGACTATATAGGTGAGCGCCCAATGATACGCAGTGCCCATTTTGCCAAAGGCAGGGGTCCAAAATATTTCGCTTGTCCATGCCCAGCGCGCTTCTCCAGGGTGCTGTTGGAGAGACACAGCGCTGCGGAGATCCATCAACGCTCCATCAAATTACTTTAACATAAATGATGTAGTCTACGGTAGAAAGAGTAGTGCCCTATGAATGTTTTTCTGTGCCCATAGACTGGAGACCACACCTATTATAATGTCATGAGACAGACTTTTTAAATCATGAACTTTTTAATAAGGGGAGAGAGTGCAGGAGAAAGTCAACTAAAAAGGCAGACGGGCTGACATCAGCTTTGGAGCGGCTGCTGCATCATCGAACAGAACTTCATAAGCATGCCGAACAGATTCATAAGCATGCCGACTATTAGATGAGAAAAAAATTGCCCCAAGGCCAAACCTCTTGCCAATCCCTGCTTTACACTATTCTAGTTTAGCGGGGATAAGCGGGGGGTTTGTCTCGCCTAGGGCGGCAGAACGTATAGTTCTGCTGTGCTGCATATACATTTTTGAGGGCCAAGGACTTGCACACACAGGAGGTCCCATACCTGGAAGAAATTAAATCTACTTTCACCCCTGCATAAAACAGATGCTTAGTTAACCGAATTTAGGGTGGTTAGGGTAGATGGGTAGATGGGTGGGTGTATAATGCAAATGCCTAACAACCCAATGGTTGCTAGTTTGAATCTCATCATGGACAACTTTAACATTTTAGCTAATTAGCAACTTTTCAACTACTTACTACTTTTTGGCTAATTTGCAACTACTTAGCATGTTAGCTAACCCTTCCCTGACCCTAACCTTAACCCTTTTTGCTAACCCTTACCCTAACCCTTTAACCTAACTCCTAAACATAACCCTAACCTTAACCCTATACCCTAGCCTAGCTAACATTAGCCAGATAGCGAACGTTAGCCACCTAGCCACCTAGCTAGAATTTGTAACATATCACACGTTTTGCAAATTTGTAACATATACTAAGTTTTGCAAATTCCTAACATATTGTACATTTAGAAAATTCGTAACATATAATATGAATTGTTATGCATTACATATTATACAAAATGGGTGATGGACACTTACAATTAATACATACTATACGAAAAGTAACATACCATACTAAATGGAGTGTCCCATATTTACGTACAGAATAATAAGAAATGCTCTTAGACCAGGTTGTCCTATCTGGGATCATCGAAATATAAACTGCAGAAGGTCCATCCAACAACGTGTATGGCAGTATGTATGCAGTGTCGTTGTTTATGCAACTACTTTTGGTAAACTGGAAGAATCTACATGTGATGTGAGTCTAGCTGCTACCTTCTCAGAAATTCACCACAGGCAACACATAACCCAAACATGATAGTTTTTACAGTCACCAGCAGAGAGCAGAGTAGCACAGTTATGCTTTACCCATGTGCTGGTAGCACTTCACTGTGTAAACCGGTGAGAAATGATCCTGAACATCTTCAGGATTTGTAGGTTTCTGCTTGTCTATAAATATAATTCCAACCTTGTCTAGTAATCAATTATAGGACATCAATAAGTTCATAACCCTCAATGTAGCCTACAATATACTTATATGCTCTAATGTTGACAATGGAAAAAATCTATTTGCTCGAAAAATAATTGATGGTCATAAAATGATGCTTAGGTAAGTGATTAAGAGGGTATCGGCATTCCATATGAGTCATTTGTCTGTGTATGTTTAATCCGGACAGAGATTCTGTATCTGCAGTCTATACCACAGCAGTTGCCCCGATTTCCTTTATCTGATGGACATTAATCAGGATCACTCTGCACGACATGACAGCTGCAGCACCAACAACAACAACAACACACACGCACCAGATGTTCACCACTGGAGGGACAAATAAGATGTGAAGTGCTTTCCTGTAGTGCGATTCAATGAGAGAAGGAGGTCAATCAGAGAAGGAAGGAGATCTCAGGTGGTCTATCAAAAATATTGCCATGGCGAAATTGACAGAAAATGTATTTTGGGAACTCTTGTAGGGGTAGAGTACTACAAGGAAATGGTTTAGTGAAGAGCTTTTAACATGATTGTGTGATTGTTTTTCTAATGTCTGCGAAGTTGAGAGGAGGAGGTTAAGAGATGAAAGTCAGTATTTTTCCACACATATCCCATGCATATCTGATAGCAAAGTGCAAATTGATCGTTTTGTTGAGGGAACAATGTGAAAATCATACTTTTCTAAAGGACCTTACTAATGGCGCTGCCTGGTAGAAGCATCTCAATATCTCATTACACTTGTCCTGTCTGTCAGCCAGGCGATGGGCACCACAGTCACAGTTGTAATGTTATTCAGGGGTAAATAGTTTCTATCCTTTCTGTCCTTATCTGCTCTCAGATCACAACAAAATGATCCCAGCACCATAAACCTTTAAATCTAGATCTGTTGGATTATCCGACAGCGGGCTTCCGCCAAATGTAGCCGCCTCAGTAACTGTGCCTTCTGTCTGTGCTGCAGCACTCTGGGAAAGAGAGAACATTTTATAAATGTGTAGTATGTCTGCCTGTCCTCTGTCTACTCAACAGGCTGAGAGAATTCTCTGACCTGTGACTTTAGAGGACAGTGGTTATGTTTGTTCGGTATAACTGTCTCCTGAGAGAGAGGCTATATGAGACGAGGTTTGTGTGTTACAGATGGATACTATCTGAAGAAGAGAACTAGCCTACCGTATAACAGGTGGAAAACCTCAACATTGTGTGTTGCATTGTCTGTGGTCAAATACACTTTGCTTAGTTGGGATATTATTAGATCTGTTTATTTAACACTGTGAGTTCAGCATTTAAAGGAGATGTTTACCCAAAATCCAGAAATTGCCACGTGATTCCATACATTGAAACTAGTAGTTCAGTAGAGTTTGCTCTCTCTCCCGCTCTCTCTCTAGTGCTGTACTGAAACAGCTGCAAAAAAGGGTCACGTGACTCATGACGTTTCTGGATGGAGGCCTCACTCTGCTCTGTTGCTAATTTTTATTATATTTTATTTCACCTTTATTTAACCAGGTAGAACAGTTGAGAACAAGTTCTCATTTACAACTGCAACCTGACCAAGATAAAGCAAAGCAGTGTGACAAAACGAACAACACAGAGTTACACATAAACAAACGTCCAGTCAATAACACAATAGAAAATTCTATATACAGTGTGTGCAAATGTAGAAGAGTAGGGAGGTAAGGCAATAAACAGGCCATAGAGGCGAAATAATTACAATTTAGCATTAACACTGGAGTGATAGATGTGCAGATGATGTGCAAGTAGAGATACTGGGGTGCAAAAGAGCAAGAGGATAAATAACAATATGGGGATGAGGTAGTTGGGTGTGCTATTTACAAATTGGCTGTGTACAGGTACAGTGATCAGTAAGCTGCTCTGACAGCTGATGCTTAAAGTTAGAGAAATGGAGGACCCTAATGATGATGAGGAGCAGTTACTTTCATTTTGCAACCACAGGGATTAAGCTGCCCATATAAACTCAGTTTTTGCATATTCCAAAAGCTAATTGGAGACACACGCCTGTTCCAGCTGGGCAAAATGGACAGTTATCTAACGAGTAACTAGCTACTTTACTTAATTGAATGGTCGCTTATCATCAACCTCTATGAGCGGGACCATTAGTGGGTTTATGTTTTCACATTAGCCCAAAACACTATGTAGCTTATGTTAATGTATCACAATGTTTTTGGGATGTTCTGTTCTGCAATGTAAGGTGACATGATGTCTATTGTCCCTCAACCCCCCTGTCATAAATACATAGCGAACATATGCTAACCTGTAGAGCACCTAGGCCTATATGGTGCCTTCAGAAAGTATTCATACCCCTTGACTTATTCCACATTTGTTGTGTTACAGTGTGAATTCAAAATTTATAAAATATAATTTTTTTACTTATCTAAACACAATACCCAATAATGACAAAGTGAAAACATGTTTTTAGAAATGTTTGCACATTTCTTGAAAATTAAATACATAAGTATCACATTTACATAAGTATTCACACCTCTGAGTCAATACTCTGTAGAAGCAACTTTGGAGGCAATTAGAGGTTTGAGTTGTCTGATGTATGTCTATATCAGCTTTGCACATCTGGATTTGTGGATTTTCTCCCATTCTTCCTTGTAGATTTTCACAAGCTCTGTTATGTTAGATGGGGAGTGGTGGTGAACAGCAATCTTCAAGTCTTTCCACACACGTTCAATGGGATTCAAGTCTGGGCTTTGGCTGGGCCACTCAAGGACTTTCACATTCTTGTTCTGAAGCCATTCCAGCGTTGTTTTGGCTGTATGCTTGGGGTCATTGTCCTGTTGGAACGTCAATCTTCACCCAGTCTAAGGTTGTTTGCACTCTGAAGCAGGTTCTCATCAAAGATGTGCCTGTATTTGGCTCTGTTCATTGTTCCCTCTATCCTTACCAGTTTCCCTGTCCCTGCTGCTGAAAAGCATCTCTATAGCATGATGCAGCCACCACCATGCTTCACGGTAGGCATGGTGTTAAACAAGTGATAAGCTGTGACTGGTTTTCTCCAGGCATAGCGCTTTGCATTCAGGCCACAGACAACAAAATATTTTTCCTCATTCTCTGTGTCTTTCACGTGGCTTTTTTGCGAACTCCAGGCGTGCTTTCATGCGCCTTTTTCTCAGGAGTGGCATCTGTCTGGCTTCTCTCCCATAAAGCCACATTTTGTGAAGTGCTGTAGAGACTGTAAATTAGATTCCTCTATTTCATTTGAAATACATTTACAAAAAAATCTAAAAACATGTTTTCACTTTGTCATTATGGGGTATTGTGTGTTGATGGCTGAGAAAAAAAAGATTTAATCCATTTTGGATTCAGGCTGCAATACAACAAAATGTGGAATAAGTCAATGGGTATGAATCTCTTTATGTTTACATGACACGGTGCAATGATAATAACACAATAAGAATACATCAAATGTCAAAAATCGGGCTAGGCTACATACCTCTGTAAGCTTGCTTTGTCGTATTCTCTCCTCATACGTGCCTTGGTATTTTGGCACTGCGCCAGATCCAGTCCATAGAAATACAGTAGCAACAGCTGTATCTTTTAGTATCCTTCAGTTTTCTGTCCCCATCATTTCAGATTGACCATCTCGTTCATATGCATTGTTGCTGAGGCACTTGCTACACACAAGCAGCGATGCAAGGTTGGCTGCAGGAGTATTTACATCATATTTACCATTTCAAACTGCTACTAACCATCTTCTGCATCCCTCCGTATCTTTTACCAGAAAATAGTGACATTTGGTGCCTTCTTCCCTTGATTTCCTGTATAAAGTGCAGCCAGGGACTGAACACTAGCTTGTTCTTGCTGACATCTCTTTTTCTCCCTTTGCAGAACTATCTTTACCTGCTGTAGGCCTAACTCTATCAACTTTCGCACCAGCTCCGCTGCTATGGTAGTCAGCTACATAAAATAATGATATCAATTAATCTCAAATGTTTTAGGTGGAAATGAACACATTTTTTTACTCAAAACCGATAGTACTTTTGATAAAAATGGCTAATTCGTCCATACGCTTTCAATAAAACAACTAGTTTGTCCACACTTTGCAGATTTCTGAATCATGAATTCACTGGCAACGGAGCAGTGAGGCCTGCATCCAGCAACGTCACGTGACCCATTTTTGCAGCTGTTTCAGTACAGCACTTCAGGGAGAGAGGGGGGCAAACTCTACTAAACTTATTTCAATGTATGGAATCAATTGGGAGTTTCTGGATTTTGGGTAAACTTCTCCTTCAAAGAAGCTTACCACTCAAAAATGATCATATAGTGACACTCTGTATTTTGAAAGTTTTATATCTTGAAAACTTGATTATTGACATGCAAAACATTTTTGGACTGTATCAACAGTGGACTAATTAAACAAATATCAAAATTGTGGTTTTGTGTTGTCATTTCCTTTAAGCATATCATGCCCTGACCATAGAGAGCTGTTTATTCTCTATGTTGGTTGGGGTGTGACAGTGACTAGGGTGGGTTATCTAGGTGATTAATGATCTATGTTGGCCTGGTATGGTTCCCAATCAGAGGCAGCTGTTTATCGTTGTCTCTGATTGGGGATCATATTTAGGCAGCCATTTCCCCATTGTGCTTTGTGGGATCTTGACCATGTATAGTTAGTTGCCTGTGAGCACTATAGCAGCGTCACGTTTAGTTTTGCATTTATTGTTTTCTTTGAGTTTCACTTCATAATAAAGAGGATGGAACCATACCACGCTGCATCTTGGTCTACTCATTATAACGATCGTGACAAAGCATTGAGACATTCTGGAGTGTGTTTAGGTGCTCCTCAGCCAAAGATGTATGAAGTGGTCATACTATACTGTACTCCAGCAAAATGAAGATGTTATCACAGAGGCCTTCCTGAGCATTTTCTTTTTAGACATGATGAATTCCCTGATAGAAAACACTTTATAATAACCATAAGTGGGCTTGTGTAAAATTATACATAGGCCTAATGTTATGAAGAATCCATATCTAAGGTGTGCTAAGAGAATAATCAAACCAAATGTGCAGTTCACAATTTATTTACTGAATAAATTTGGACAAAACACCAAAATCTGTTACATTTTACAATCAGAACATCCGAGGCAGAATTCCCACCATGCACCACTCCCCTCCAAACAAAAACAAGAGGACTTCTTAAGCATTAGCACCAAATCAGCACCAATGCAAATAAGGGCAGCTCATTCTACGAAACAAAATAAAAGCAATAGTCTGTTTTAAAAGTGACTCAAAATAGCACATTTCCAATAACATTTTCACTTGTGTTTTGACTTTTATAAAAAAAAAAGCTTATTTTGTTTCACCCTGCTAGGCAGGCTATAGCATTCATAGGGTGCATGCCAAGGACTAGTTAATAAAAACACAAATTCAAGTAACATTGAGATACGACAAAACATGTCCACTGGTACCCATTCAGAACAGGACAGTTTTACAGGACCTATGCAGGCAGTAGAAAATTAACATGGGCTACTGCAGACCATGTTACTGTAATAGTATTGTTTAATAACTGGTGTCAAGTTCAAAATAAAATATATTAAGGGGTGACCGAAGTTGGCATGGGTGGTGGGGGCAGAGAAATACTGGCACAAAAGTTTAATTGTTTATTCTAAAAACTTTGGACAGACTTTTTCCCCATCGCACATGTCCTGTGTCCAAACTATTGCCTTTAATATACATGAAAAAGGAATCTCTGAAAAAGAAAAACCCTGCAATGTTTTGTTTTTTTAAATATATATATATTTATATTTATATAGTTGTTACAATTTAAATAAAATGTTAAGTTTTCCTCTCCTACAAATGAAAAGCTAAACTTAAATAGAGAAAGCGAGTCTAGAGAGGTGGAATTGATTGTTCACCTAACCTAACCTAACCTAAACAAATCAAGTGCATTATGCCATTAGTGGAGGCATAACAAGAGAGGGAGGTTACAAATTAAGGTTAAGCAGAAGATATCAAAGCAGCATTAATAATTTAATGGAATAGCTTAATACAACAAGGTGATATCAGACTTAAAACATAGCCTTATTATTAAATGACAAATTGATGGTGGTGGAAGATAGTTTTTTTAAAGAAATGCACATGATGAGTGGGAGAGAGAAATAAATCTACACAGAAAAAGATGATGAAGTACACACGTTTCTGAAGACATAAAATAGTTTAGTCAGTATCCGTCTTCTATGTCAATGAAAGAGCTTTATAAGCTAGGTTCAAAGGTCATGTTAGGTAATGAGAGACAAACACTGAGTGACAAAACAAAAATGAGGTCATCTGTCCTGATGATTGTTGGAACAGAGGAGGTAGAAGTTGGCCCTGACCACAGTTCCAGGGTCAGATATTGTTTAATCCTCATAATGGTTAAGGTGAGGATTGAGGGTTATGTGATCTGATCCTAGATCTTTGGTTAGTGGGTAACTTCTACCTGGGTGTGTGAGAGCGCATAGAGGAGTGGTGTTCTTGTTCTCCTTGGCTGAGGTTTTTGTCCCTTCGTGCTTTCTGTAGCGTCACAACATGGCGTATGTCTCTACTTTTAAAAGCACCACTTTAAAAAAACGAACAACAAAAGATAACGTTTGCTACATTGTTTGTGACTTGCATGTCCAGTGGCGGCAACTCCTCTTAACAGAAGTCCCGCCCCCAATTATGTTAATACACCATTCGCCACCTGGCTCTGCCTCGAGGTTGGTTTTCCATGAAATGGAAAGAAAAAAAGATGGATACACCTTTTCTGTGAGTGACAATGTTTCACCTGCTAAACAACTAATCTACCTTTAGGCTCTTTCAGAGCGTGTCGCGTTTGTTCCGCTCTGTGGCGTAGTCCTCCCTTTGTGCTCCGTTTCCTGTCTTCTCAGCTGAAGAACTGATCCAGCTCCTCCTCCATGTTCACCTCGGGCACAGTCTGCTCCTGCTCCCCTCTCCCCTGGACCATAGCGCCACCTGCTGCCCCGGAGGATAAGAACCAGGGGTGCTCCAGGATCTCCCGGGACGTGAGGCGCTCTGCGGGCTCTCGGCGGAGGATACTCCGGATCAGACACTTGGCCTTGGGCGTCAGGTTCTCTGGGATGCTGAAGTGGCCCCGGCGGATCTTACTGAACAGGGAGCTGGGTTCTACGTCGTGGAAGGGGTAGCGGCCCACCAGGATGGTGTAGAGCATGACGCCCAGGGACCAGACGTCGGCCGCCTTGCCTGAGTAGCTGCCGCTGGCGTTGAGGATCTCGGGGCTGACGTAGGCAGGGCAGCCATGCTTTTCTGACAGAGAGTCATCATTGCCCTCCAGGATGTAGGTGTCTTCTAGGCTCTCCAGCTTCACAAGGCTCCTGGAGGGAGACAAGAACCGACAACAAACAAATATTAATACCCAGAATCCTCTTATTACAGGAGGATGACTAAATACAAAAATTATATAACCGATATGTTAAATCAATGGACAATGACCCATTTTCTAATTTTAATTGAGTCTGTCCATAAAATCAAAAGAACATTGTGAGTATAGAAATGCTACTGCCGCATGGTTCAAGATTACAGTAAGCGGTTGCCCTCTTCTAGTGGGAGGGCATTGTAATTCACTGTGATGGACATCATCCGTATGTTTTAGATCCATAGCTTTCGACATTAAATGAAGTAGAGCACATAATGCCTGGGGCTTACAGTACATCTAACATTTCCATTCACAGTGATAAGAGCAGTGCAGCTAGCCAGCCAGCATGCATCAGCCTATAAATAACCCAGCTGATTCAATAGGCCTCTCCAGCCCAACAAAGAGCAACCATTATGGAAGACTTCAGTTCAGCGGCCTTGAGTCAGCGTGCAGTAAGAACAGTTTGAAAATGGGAATCAAAACTCAAAAGCCTTATCATCATCAGTGCCTTTTAACAGAGAACCATGAAGTCTCTTTTCAAAGCAGACCATCACAGCCATGGTTTTGTGAAAGCTGCTGATCATAATGATGGGTTGTTCAGGGACATCGTGACTGATGAGGGCTCTGGAGTGGCCCAGGGTACACAGGCCCTACACACAGATGATGAGAAAGGGACACTTATGAAGCGCCGCCTAAAGTGTCTCCATCTGTGTGTGAGTGTGTGTCTGTGGAAGTGTGAGGGGCTGTTAAAGACACACACACACACACACACACACACACACACACACACACACACACACACACACACACACACACACACACACACACACACACACACACACACACACACACACACACACACACACACACACACACACACATACTTCATCCATTTTAATTGAGGAGGAGAAGAGCAGAGCTGCAGCACTGGCTAATGCCTATTCAGAAAATATCTCTTTACTGTCTGTGACACGCACACATGCACTGATTTTTGCTACGGCTTGACTTTCTGTTAATTGTGGGATTTTGTACCGTCCGGTTCACTTGTTTGATTTCAGATAGTTCGGAGTATTCAATCAATGCATTGCCGCTAGAAACCTTTGTAAGCAGCCTGTTAGTAAATATCACTGACAGAGCTACATGCAACATAGAAGTCAGCAATCTCTCTAAGCAGCCATTAGGATAGTGGGGCTGACATAATTCTTAATACTGCTTACATAGCATCTCATGTTAAGTATGACCCACATAATGATGTTAAAAATTAATTAGAACACCAACGACAGTGCTTGTAGAAGGCTGGATTCCAGATCTCTCCTGGCTGACACTGCAGTGGATTCCCAGCCAGTATGACCTATGACCTATAACCTTTCCTGGGAGGCAGTGATAGGTCAATCCAGCCATGATGACATAAGCAGGTCGCCCAGTCTGTCACCATAAACTGCTATGGCCATATCACCTTACCGGGTAGCCTCTCTCTCTCTCTCTCTCTCCCTCTCTCCCTTCTCTGGCCTTCCACTCACTGAAGCTCTGGGACTTGGCTTTTGGCTAGGGTGGCTCTGAATAGCCTGAAATGGCTTCCTCTCCACTCCTCGTCTCCTTTCCTTCATCTGCACTGATTCGAAAGAGCTGGATAGGTGAAGCAGATTCTCGGTAGCCTACCACTGCTTTCAACTTTTACAAAATGTTAAAATCTCGTGCTAGCTTGTTTTCAGATCGGTGCGGATGCAGGAGAAGATATAAGGATAGGAGGAGAGGAAGAAAGCCACTTAGAATTAGATGCACCCCTAGACCCTGACTCCCAACCCCACAATTTCTCTCCTAACCCCCCTCTGCCCCCATCAATCATTCAGTGGAGGGTTTGACATCCCACCCTGGTAGGTCCTGTCATGGCAGCCAAGGTCGTTAGACTGCTATTAGATAAGTGTGGTAGTCAGCTCAGCTTCCCTTTTCCATGAGCAGAGCCAGAGGGTGACACTGCCACAAATTCACAAAGATACAGGGAATTTTTCCTCTAAACTGTGCCCGCGCCCCGAGATCGTCGCGCAGCTCCCAGGACTGCCGCGCAGAAATATCAGCCCACATAGAGAAGCACGAGATTCAACTTCACTCAACTTTCTAGAGCACTGGTCACGTCGATCTCCAAGCCATTTCTAGTCGATTGGCAAACATTTCTGTAAAAAACCCAACGATAAAGCCTTGGATTCCTTTATTTTCTTCTTCGGGCTGTTGGCGGTAGGTGCACCCGATTCAGCTGCCCTGCGCGCTGGGTAGGTGAACTGTTGCCATTCTGAACCATTTCATGTGTCTGAAGGTACAAACTCTACCTTCCCAGCGGGCCCAGAGAGCAAATCAAGTGCACTATAGGCTTACTGTGCACCACAGATTACTGTGTCTGCAGTAACATAGCAGGCATAAAAGAAAACTACAGCAAAATTGATGATGTGAGATTTCAAAACATTGAAAACCATGACTAGAGAGAGACTGTCAACGAATACAGCAAAGAGCTGCTGTTTTTATGAGTGAGTTCATGTTTAAGTTCTTACTCAGCACTGTTAACACTTTGTATTCAACACTTTTATAAACCATAAAATGCGCATTCTTCCTATTTCCACTCAGCGCTACAACAAGCAGTGCAGCAGTAATGAATGAGTAGGAAAGTGTATCTATAGGCCTGCAATGTTATTATTAGCAGCTTGGGTCTTTTTTAATATTGAGGAATATTTCCCTTTTCTCATAGTGAATTTGTGCATGAGGCAGAAATAATGCGGTGCAACTCGAGTTTTGCCATCAGCTTCAAGACAGTGTCCCTTTTTGGTCAGTGTTAGTGGAGGAAAGGGACAGCGGAGGGATGTTGAGAGGCGGACCACTGAGACTGACCATCAGATGTATGCCCCATCAACCCAGTAAAATAAAAATGAAAAGTTAATTATTTAAATGTATGCTCACTCAGCTGTGCCTCACAAGTAATACAACAACAGATCTATTAACGGTGTGATCATAAAGCCTACCTCAAAAAAAAGTATATCATTTTAAAAAAATGTCCCGAACAACAATGCATTGGCAGGGCAATTCAAGGAAAGCCAGGATGCAGTCATAATGTATTGGGCCTATAACTTACAGCACAAACATTACGACAGTACAGTTTTTAATTGGTCAATGTTGCATAGGTATACGTCTTTTTAAGTAATGTTAAAAACAAATCTGAGAGATAGATCTCGGCTTGCATTTTGACTCAGAAAAGGTTGGTGACCGCTGTTCTAGAGTTTTCCTTAACACTATCAACGTTCCCTTTACTGTGGCAATTGTGATCGAATCAACGCAATATTAGCCACTTTCAATGCATAATACTGAAACAAAACTAACTATGCAAGAGATTTTGTTGTAGGCAGAACACATCGGAGTATGATTTTATTGAATTGACATGCATTATTCAGCCCGTACTCTACACAAACTGTAGCGACATAACCAATCAGAGCTGCAGTAGGCCTATAATCAAATAGACCATAACAATATATGGATCTGTGCCATTTACTTTGAACTGGATTGTGTTTACAGCATGAGCGGTCGTGAGTAGATGCGCTTGTTTTGAGATCAAAGTGAGAGCTGCACGTAGCCACGTGTGAACATTTTGTTAATGATCTTTGCTAGTTAGTGAGTTATTAGCCCAGATATATAATTTGTAGTCAGCAATATGGGAGTGATTGCTTCCTACAAGAGCACAAAACGTGTACATTTCTTTGAAAAGCGAGTCAGGTGAAGAGCTTTTTTTTGTCTTAAAGGGGCAGTGTTGTATTTTGAGACAGGCTTGAATAAGCTAAGTAGCCAATCATAATTTGTCTTATTCTCTGTAATAATGGTATGAGAATAATAATGCATTTCATTTTGTAAAGTGGTTTCTTGCATCAAACAACACAACAACATGTTCAGTCACCTCCTTGTCTGATAGACAAGTGGATAAGCAGGTTAATGTCAAGCCCTGTATGTTTTTTTTCTAAAGTCTCATGGAATGTAGGCCTACATTGAACACCACACATTGGCTGCTACTGTAGACTGAATGATAGAACAGCTATTTCCATGATACAATGTTATGGGATGCATTTTCTTTGCTCAAAAAAATCGAGGGAACTTTGGATACAGGGTATCTATCTACTCCACTGCCAGGTTGGACTTCTGCCATAGGAGCAGAATGAGGTCCTGCATAGATCTAGGATCAGCTGGCCCTTCACCAAATGTAACCTTAACCATTGGAGGAGAGCACACCAAGCTGACCTTAGGTCATTGTGTGTCTAGGCTGGGGCATTGAGATAGAGAGCATTCAGTCAGTGCCAGGCTGAATGAGGTGGCGAACAGGCTCAATCTCCCCGGTAACAGCAAATGCTTGCTTTGACAGGGCCAGTTAAAAAAGCAGCATTAGACTATGTTTTTATCAGTGTTCTCCTGAAACATTATAATGATAAATGTGGAACACACAGAAATGTTGGTCTGATTAATTCGCTTTTATCTCTGCAGCATAAGAGGTTATAAAACCTATATTGATTCTGTTTGCACCTAATAGGCTGCAACATCAACAGTCCACCACCAGGGGTCTGTATATACTAAACCCTGCTCGAGCAGATGTCTGGAGCACTGATTCATTACTCTGTGTCACAGCCTTACATGGTAAATCCCACCCTAATTGAACATCTGTCAGACAAATCTAATCCTAGCATCTCTGCTGTCACTGTCCACCAGTTTAACAGCCGTTCGGCTAGCTAGCATGGGCCCTGAACTGTATCCAGCAGTCACCCTGGTTGTCCCCAAGTCACATTCGTGTGTGTGTACTCCTAGTTATATTGGGTACCTTCAATATGGTAACCTCTGATCTAAATATAAACTACTCAACTCCGTAACTATGTTACAACAATATTTTACTGTAGTAATTACAGTGCTACTACACAGTGTAACTTCATGTAAAGAGTTACTGTAGGGTTATGTACACTCATATCTATTTACAAAGAGCATAAGGTGAGAGACTCCTTCCTTTCTTCCCCTCCCATCCATCACCCCTCCTCACCCTGTCCCCTTCCTCACCTGTCCTCGTTCCTGAAGACAAACTTCCTCAGCTTGAGGTCCCGGAGGACCACGCCGTTGTCATGGCAATGTGCCACTGCTGAGGCTATCTGACGGAAGAGTCTGGCGGCCTCGTCCTCACGCAGCTTCTTGCAGGTACGGACGAAGGAGTGCATGTCTCCGTGGCTCCTCTCGAAGAAGACGTAGGCCCGCTTCTCCCCCAGCAGGACCTCCACCACCTGGTTGATGTGCTCATGTCTGCCCAGGGAGAAGTAGACCGCCAGGGACTCCTGGTAAATGCCTATCTCAAACACCTGGAGAGGCGGCGGGAGAGAGAGAGGGGGGTAGAAAGGGAGGGAGAGAGTTTAGTATCCAATGGAGATGATAGTCATTGTTCAGCACATTGTGTAGACTAGAACGGATGTGATTGTCTATCATCGTGTAGAATAGGGAATCGTGTAAGCGCTATAATTCTCCAAGTTCTGAACGCTTCACCTTACTGAACATGCCTACACCCCCCCAGGGCTCCAGAACCTTTAGACCAATGTTAATTCCATGGGCTGCAACACTTAGAACGCTGCTGCAGATAGAAAGGTAAAACCATAGAGCTACATGGTGACCATTCCATATTCTGCATACTTTTCTATCTGAATGTGAAGATTCTGTAACTTCGCCGCCATTGCCCAAGTACATAAACAGATAGAGAGCAGCAGGCTCTGTCTCACCCTGCATTGTGTGTGTGCATGTGCTTCTCAAGGTCTACAATTGTAGCTGGGGTCTACTAATACACATTGGTAGTAAACTGTGAATTCTGAGATTACAAATGTATCTTTGATGTTGCTCGGCAGTAAAAATGAAAGTCATATATACACTACTGGTCAAAAGTTTTAGAACACCTACTCATTCAAGGGTTTTTCTTTGTCAGTGGAGGCTGCTGATGGGAGGACGGCTCATAATAATGGCTGGAATGGAGCAAATGGAATGACATCAAACACAAGGAAACCATGTGCTTGATAGCATTCCACTGAGCGGAATCAGTGGAATGGTATCAGCCATGAACCCGTCCTCCCCAATTAAGGTAACACCAACCTCCTGTGCTATATATATATATATAGCTTGCTGGCAGTGGCAGTGCCAAAGACCGTAGGCCTAGCCTACTCTTATCACTGTGACACAGTTTAGGGTCATACTCTAGGACTGTGTTCCTGTGGGGCCTGTGTGCTTTTAGCCTAACATTTCTGTTAATCAGGCCAGGTTCATAACATTTTAATGTACAAAATGGTACATGTATCCAATGCTCCAATAATCAAACTGTACAGTTAAGTTAATACTGTACCATACAGGGGTGGGAACAAAGGCCAAAAGGTTGACCTCAATTTGCCCTATGCACTTGCAAAGCCATCTGCCATCTTTCAAACCCTTGGTGATGTGTGTGCTACTGTATATAAGAAAAACAACAAAATTAAGAGTTTGAGATTTAACTACAATGAAATGTATTATATTCATATTGCACTAGAAACACTTAAACAAGATTTTACATAACATCCATTTACAGTAGGAAATAGTGTGTCATTCTGGTAATGAATTAAGCAGAGCACAGGAGAATGAGGAAAACCTTTAATTTTTTTACGAGGAACAAAGGCGTTGGTAGTGCTATACATGCTATGAGTTTGGGAGAGTATGGAGCGTGCATGGTGCGTGATTACTCACTCCTTTGTCAACGTTACATCATCACGACCCATACAGCTCTCGAGACGCGCAAACTGAGCTGCCTGCTTTGCACTCCATTAACTTTTTCCATTACTCTTTCAGTCGTATCCATTTCCAATTCATGCATAAAATATCAGGAGACAAAGTTCGCAGCAACACCGGGCACTTCCATGGGCTAGCATACAGTGCATTATTTATTTCCTGTTGGAGATTATGTGCGTAATTTGCATTCAAAAACGAACCCAGATTGCCTACAGCTATCAACGTGTAACTACTGTAGGCCTATATTTATGGCTCAATCCATACCGAATAAAAATATAAACGCAATATGCAACAATTTCAAAGATTTTACTGAGTTACAATTCATATAAGGAAATCAGTCAATTTAAATAAATTAGGCCCTAATCTATGGATTTCACATGATTGAGCAGGGTTGCAGCCATGGGTGGGCCTAGACCAACTGGGGAGCCAGGTACAGCCAATCAAATTAGTTTTTCCCGACAAAAGGGCTTTATTACAGACAGCAATACACCTTAGCACCCCCCCCCCCCCCCCCCCCCCACACACACACACATTTTTTGTGCATATGGAACATTTATGGGATGTTTTATTTCAACTCATGAAACATGGGACTAACACTTTACATGTTGCGTTTATATTTTTGTTCAGTGTAGATGGCTGTACTGTGAGCAAGTTAATGTTTATCATAGTGCTACAGTTCTATTCTAGCTATATTAAACCTGTGTGTGGGACTGGTAGATTGACCAAATATGGTGTTTTATGGTTAGGCTACAGCGTTATCTGCTCGAGATGAATGGAATGTTCATGATGTAACGTTCGCGACAATGTATCTGCTGCATTCTCTCTATGACTAATGTGCCCGTCAATCAACTCAATGGCCTATAAAAACACTTATAGAGGACCCACCTTACATACGAGCTCTTCCCCGGTGTGCAGGTGGGCGGCCCTGAAAACGTGATCCCCCTCCAAGGGCTCGAGGAGTAGGTAGTTACCGATGCAGGAGATACAGTGGGAGGAATCTGGTGTTTCGGGGGGGCTAGGGGATCCTAGGTTAGGACTGAAACTCTGGCTGGATTCTGTAGTCCTCAAGCAAGATAGGCCTAACTCCTCAAAATCGGTCGCTTTGTGCCGTGATCTCCCATAACGCGAGATGTTGATGGGATTAGATATTTGTATGTTCATCAGGATTCCCTAATACTGCCAAACTATCCGGTTGTCTTCTCTTTGACGGCACTTTGGGTTGTAAACTTGAGTAAATAGATTGGTTGTAGTGGTCCTGTAGTTTGTTGCTTCCCTTTAAAAAATATAAAGCTAGATTATATTTTGTGCTACCCTTGCAAGTGCACCTATTACAATGTAATAAGTAGGTTATGTCAAACTCTATCTGTAGGCGAGGCTACTATTGGAGAGCTCATATGTAATACATGTAATGAAATAAGCAATTCTAAGACAACGTTTGCAATGTTTCCTTTATCTACCCAGCCACGGGACTAAAACAAAAGCATTGTTCACTGCACCGTGACGCACGGCAGCCCTTTGCACGAATGATAGTGCTGAATTTGAGCATAAACGCTTTACCAGAGTGCGAGAGACAGCAATGCCGATTTGCAACAAAGGAAACACTCAAATCCTACCGATTGCAGTTTTGTAATGATGATTGCACTACTAGATTAAATATAAGCACAAAAATAGCCCGCTAGACTTGCAATTCATTGAATTACATCACACGTTTCCGAAAATACCTTGCAGACAGAGAAGATACAAAGTAACCGCGGTTAAAATCGCACCGAGGTTGCAAACTACGGTAGGCCTATATTTAAATCAACATTAATTCTTGATAGCAAAAGCAATACTATTGCTTTATAGCTACCAGGTCAGTGTCATACGGTCCTTGTTCGTTTAACACATAATGTCCATGCAGCGAGCTTCGGGGATTGCCATCGACCAAATATGGAGAGAAAACCATCCAGAATTCAAAGACCTTTGTTGTGTTCGGAAGTGGATGTCCTTTGCGACGAATTCGTTTTTGAATCCAAAGGAACTTTTGCCGGCTGTTTCAGCTGCTGGAAGTAAAGGATGGCCGACTTTCCAAGGCCTTTCCCTTGATTCAGCAAGACATCTTCTCCGGCGGTGGTGTGTACTTACGTGGCTGCGAAAAATCTAGCTAGTCCATTCAGTGCGAGGTCAGCCGCTTAACACACACCTTTCCTCAGCGCAGGAGCCGACTGCCTGGCGGATAGGCTTCCACACTCACACATACATTCGCTTACACACATACGCATAGGCTACACACAGACCTGCCCCCGACCCGCCTCCCTTACGTCACATACACACACATACAGAGAGGAACCCCATTGGTTTGCCTGCGGATGCCTAACACAATTACCGTCTACTCTACAGTAATACAGCAGTCATGTGAGCTGCATGTACACTACATGGATCTAAATGTACCCACGGCTGGTATGGCTTTAATGTTAATTGGTGGGGGGGGGGGGGGGGGGGGGGGGGGTGTACATACATTTCCTAATAGAAATGCCATTCATATAAATATATGGAAACATTGTCTAACCAGCGGGGTAAGCTACTGAATACCACCGTGGCAGCCTATTGCATGATTTGAGATATTGGCTGATCTGCCAGGTAATGCATTACATTCAGTAATTTGTATTTATTATGGACCCCTATTAGCTCCTGCCTTGGCAGCAGCTACTCTTCCTGGGGTCTGGCAAAATTAAGGCAGTTATACAATTATACAAATATTACAATACATTTATTACAGAATTCACAACACACTATGTGTGTGCCCTCAGGCCCATACTCCACTACCACAAATCTACAACGCAAAATCCATGTGTATGTGTGTATAGTTATCATGTGTGTGTATGCATGTGTCTGTGCCTATGTTTGTGTTACTTCACAGTCCCCCCTGTTCCATAAGGTGTATTTGTACCTGCTTTTTAAATCTGATTCTACTGCTTGCATCAGTTACCTGATGTGGAATAGAGTTCCATGTAGTCATTGCTCTATGTAGTACTGTGCACCTCCCATAGTCTGTTCTGGACTTGGGGACTGTGAAGAGACCTCTGGTGGCATGTCTTGTGGGGTATGCATGGGTGTCCGAGCTGTGTGCTAGTATTTTAAACAGACAGCTCGGTACCTTCAGTTTGTCAACACCTCTTACAAAAACAAGTAATGAGGAAGTCAATCTCTCTTCCACTTTGAGCCATGAGAGATTGACATACATGTCATTAATGTTAGCTCTCTGTGTTAAGGGCCAGCCGTGCTGCCCTGTTCTGAGTCAACTGCAATTTCCCCAAGGCCCTCTTTGTGGCACCTGACCACACGACTGAACAGTAGTCCAGGTGTGACAAAACCTGGGCCTGTAGGACCTGCCTTGTTGATAGTGCTGTTAAGAAGGTAGAGTAGCACTTTATTATGGACATACTTTTTCCAATCTTAGCTACTGTTGTATCAACATGTTTTGACTATGACAGTTTACAATCCAGGGTAACTCCAAGCAGTTTAGTCACCTCAACTTGCTCAATTTCCACATGATTCATTAGGAGATGTAGTTGAGGTTTAGGGTTTAGTGAATGATTTGTCCCGAATACAATGCTTTTACTTTTGGAAATATTTAGGACTAACTTATTCCTTGCTACCCATTCTGAAACTAACTGCAGCTCTTTGTTAAGGGTTTCAGTCATTTCAGTTGCTGTAGTAGCTGACGTGTATCGTGTTGAGTCATCCGCATACATAGCCCCAATGGCCTTACTCAAAGCCAGTGGCAGGTCATCAGTAAAGATTTTAAAAAGCAAGGGGTCTAAACAGCATGTCATTTGATGTTTATAACATGTAATAAAGTATTACTGATGATCTGTCTTACTAGTTTATATGGTGGGTGGGCCTGTGCGTGACATGAGTGCGTGACCCATTACACCTTTTTGTTTGTCTGAATTCGCGGGTTTTACGCATCAGCCAAGCTATTTCAAGGAAGGGGGTCTGAGAATAAGATTGAGCAATTCCATGTCGGAATGTGGGACATTTACATTTTAGTAATTTAGCAGACGCTATTATCCAGAGTGATTTACATTCATCTTAAGATAGTTAGATGGGACAACCACACATCACAGTCATAGTAAGTAAATTTTTCCTCAATAAAGTAGCTATCAGCAAAGTCAGAGCTAGTGGGTATAGTCAGAGCTAGTGGGTATAGTCAGAGCTAGTGGGTATAGTCAGAGATAGTGGGTATAGTCAGAGATAGTAGGTATAGTCAGAGCTAGTAAGGGGGGTAAAAAGTCAAGTTAGTTCACAAAATGCTTTTTATTGTGTGTGTGTGTGTGGGGGGGGGGGGGGGGGGGGGGGGGTGCTGTGTGATTATTTATGATTTAAGATACTCTTTGAAGAGGTAGAGTTGCAGATGTTTTCGGAAGATGGGCAGGGACTCTGCTGTCCTAGTTTCAGGAGGAAGCTGGTTCCACCATTGGACTGCCAGGACAGAGAGTGGGAGGGCCAAGAGACCAGAGGTGGCAGAATGGAGTACACAGGTTGGGGTGTAGGGTTTGAGCAGAGTCTGAAGGTAGGGTGGGGCAGTTCCTCTTGCTTCTTCGTAGGCAAGTACCATGGACATTTAAGAAAGGTCTGCAGCTGCATGGGAGGGAGACAGATAGCAGTGTTCATGTTGCCCCTATTTTACCATGCATACTGGCAACTATAGAACTGCAGAAAGGATTCCACACAGTATTATGGAGAAGGATATTCTCCATTATTTCTCATTGGAAGGCTACAGCCATGCCTGACTAAACCCACGCTACATGTATTTTTCACACAGAGGCCTCTTCTATATCATTGATGGTGGTTGGCAGCTGCTGAAGGCCATGCACCCACACGCTATCATATAATGTGGTCCGTGTGTGTGTGTGTGTTCGTGGACTGCTCCAATATCCACTGCATGCCACTGCTCCCACCCACCTAGGTTCATTCTGTGTATCATTCTTACAAAGGCTTAGTTTGTCCTTCACAGACATCAGAGACCATATTCACATCTAATGAATTCAGATCATGTAAACATGTACATTTTGGTTTCAGTTATCACTTGGGGGGAATCAGTTATCACTTGGGGGGGGGGATCAGTTATCACTTGGGGGGGGGGGGGGGTCAGTTATCACTTGGGGGGTCAGTTATCACTTGGGGGATCAGTTATCACTTGGGGGATCAGTTATCACTTGGGGGATCAGTTATCACTAGCCAAATGCTCTTGGAATTTACATGCCCACCCACTCCAACTTCAAACATCTGAGCTATGGCCCAACCCACACACATCCTGCTGAATTTCACCATAGTTTCTGTTAAGCCATGACAACAGAGCAGATGTGCATGAAATAGAAAAATAATCCGCAAACACTTTGACCAATTCCCTTGCAGTTTGATCCCTTCCTATAGGAGAGGAAAGGAGAAGAGAGGAGGAGCGAGATGAGAAAAAACACAGAAACACATTAGCTCTAAACACAATTGTACTGAGGAGAAATAAATGGCAGGCCTACCCAGCGCCTCGGAGCGCGTGTGTGTGAGATCTGCCCTAGAGGATTCCAAAGGTCAGTGAGGATGACTCCCTTCTGAATCAAGTCCCTGGAGCATCCTTGCTCACTACCCATCACACTAGGAATAGGAGGAAGTTGCCCCTAAGATTTAGACCAGTTTTCAACCCTAATGTTAAAGAGGAAATCTGCAGTTCAAACAATAGCAACGCATTTCCCCGCCACTGTTTCTGTAAAATGCTAAGCGTTGGGGCTGGAGAAATGTAACCACTCAAATTCGTGGACAACTATGGATGGAGCTACTTATATCAAAATAGTTTTAACCATGTTTTGAAGTTATACAGTGTTAGTTTACATTTACTTTGTTTACAAACATTGGAGTAAAAAAATCGTATATTTTGGGTTCTGATGGAGTACGACAGCTCATGAGGTATTTCTGCCCATGAGACCATGGAGGGAGAGGGGAAGAGAGGGTCCAGGGACTCACTAACCTGCTCTCTAGGCTGGAAGGACGGAGACAGAGAGAGGCTGTCTGTCAGCCAGCCACCATCTAAAAAACATGGAGGCATTTGGCATTCAAGGTATTACTTCCTTGTCATGAAGAAAGGAGGTCAAATGAATATAAACATTCAACATTTTTCATAATTCTGCCAAAGTTGTTGGTGTGAAACGTATTACGGTCCAGGCTAACCCAGATACTTCTTTGTAACAATACAAAGCTTTCTAAGATGAATATATTCAGCAGGCCTTATTTATCATAATTACAGTACATCAACATTGTTCACTTAGGACACACTTTATTTGGATAGTCCATCTGTAGATGCTCTACAGATGGTCATACTATCAACAAACTATCTGTTGATAAGCAACTGAATATTTGTTGATAAGCAACTGCTTGCTAGGGTTAGGGTAAGGTTTAGAATACGGGTTAGAATCAGGGTTAAGGTTAGAGTTAAGGGAAGGGTTAAGTTTGTAGTTAGGATAAGGATTAAGTTTAGGGTTTATTGCTAGGGTTAGTAGATAGTTAGTTCAAATGTTACTAATAGTCTGTAGACAGTCTGTAGAGCATCTACAGATGGACTTTCCAAATCATTTGTTACCTTCACACATATAGCGCATAAGCTCATTGTGTACCTATCCCCTTTTTCAATTCAGAACTTGTCATAGGCATTCTCAATTGTCATTTCGACTGGGTGAAAAATATACGTTCTCACTCTGCCCCATCCCCTATGCATCTCTTACACCTTGCACAACTTAGTCTCTGGTTGCATGAAATCAACCCTCAGAAGTCATCCATGGGTAAGATCCATGACTCAGACCTTGCTGTAACCCACATGTTTTAGCTCCAGTATTCCAGCAGTGAATCAGTCTATTGGGTAGAGCAGTTACAACGATGGGTACATACTGTATCAGTCACATTCTGTCCCAGGCCTCGTGCCCTCGTAGGAACTGCTTTCACCTGAGAATGTGAGAGAGGGAGATGGAGAGAGACAGAGAGATGTGAGTCATATTTACCTTCCTTTCTTTCCTCTGTGAACTGTTTGTGACAGAGGCTGGTAAAATTGAATTACAACACAATGACAGACTCAAACAAAGCCAACACAAATTACAGCTGTATTAAGCCTGTCGACCACAGACAATGACAAGGTCGTACATGTCAATAACAATGTGCCAATTGAGAACATGCAGAGCAGTTATTATATTTCTGAGCTCCTTGCCATTGTTAGCTCTAGATCTAGGACAGTGTGTTGATTGTTGTAGCAGGGTAGACACTCATTGTCACGATCGTCGTTAGGTGAAAGAGAGGACCAAGGCGCAGCGTGATATAAATACATCTTCTTTTTAATAGAAGAAGAACACGAACACTAATACTAATACAAACTAGACAAAACAACCGTGAAGCTATCAAACGAAAGTGCAGACACAAGCAACTAACGTCAAGACATCGACAATTACCCACAACCTACCTAATGCCTATGGCTGCCTAAAATATGGCTCCCAATCAGAGACAACGATAGACAGCTGTCTCTAATTGAGAACCAATCCAGGCAACCATAGACTTACATAAACACCTACACTGAACACAACCCCATGAACTCTACAAAACCCCCTAGGCAATACAATCACCCTAGACTAGACAAAAACACACAAACATCCCCCATGTCACACCCTGACCTAACCTAAAATAATAAAGAAAACAAAGATAACTAAGGCCAGGGCGTGACACTCATTTTACATTGGTTTGGTTTTAACCCTTTCCCAAACAACCCTTAACTTTCATTAACCATTTGGAATGAATGCCTTAACTTAACGTTTTAACTCTATCCAAAACTTGAACTCTTAACTGAACAATTTGGAACAATGCAGAGCAGGAGCAGCAACCCAGGGTGAAATTGGATAAATGTCAGAATCTGAAGTCAAATTGGTGAGATCTTGTTGGCTCAGAAACAGACAGCTCAATACTTATAGGCCTGAATACAGTGCATACCTCCAGATCTGAAGATTGGCAGTAAGGACATGTACTGGGGGAGGGGTGGTCCAAAATATGGGAGGATTGTAACTTTTATTATACCACAGGTCAATATACTGTAGTCTACCAGTCTAACTGTCTATCCTGCCCTCTATCCACCATTCATACTGTAGAGACAATAGTGGTAGGTGGATCGCTTGTCCAGATCCGCAATAGGCTAACTAGCAATCATACCACACATAAAGCATTCAAAGCTGCATAATTTGTTTTATATGAATCCTCAAGAACAAATAGGAATAGCTGATAGGCAGTGGCAAGCCAGGTGCATCATTGCAAACGAGACACACAGCTCAAACAGCTCCCCTATTGATCTTGTTTAGGGACAATACAATTATCCAACCTAGACTAGCCTACAACACCACAATGCAATGAATAATTTGATTATTGTTTTCAAGTGAGTACAAAATTCTACTCTAGGCTGCATTGAAAATGTCATTTGAACAACGGCGCAAAAGCCTTATGATTTGAATGTTTCATTCCATTTGGATCAGTTGAGTCTACTCTGGACAGTTTAGAAGGTCTAGAAAGGCACGGTAGCAGCCCAATCTTGCTGTATTTTTACTTCTCATACTGAATGTGCTGTCTGTTGCAGATCATCCTTCTCCCCAAGTCGTCTTATAATAATGTGCCACAATGCTCCCGGCAGGCCCAGTTATTCAGGAAGCTTAACATGCGCTCTGCGTCCTCTCCAATCCCGACGGCTATTCCATCGGGCACCTAGAACCTAGTGCTTCTATATAGCCTAAATATTTACCAACTTTTGAAATGTATTACCTTTTATATGTTTCATAAACAAAACTAGTCACAATGTTTTGATCTGACTAGGCTACTTCAAAAGTCTCCTGTATACACGTGCACGTTCATCCAAAATATAGTTCCAGCATCCTCAAAATGACATTACCCAGGTTTCCATCAAACCTTTTTATGCTAGTAAAGTAGCCTTCATGTTGGATAGAATTTATACGACATCATAGGAAAGCATACAGTTTATTAGGTTACAGATTAAAAAGTTATGATGAACTTCACAGTGTGGGGAAAGTGCACTTGAAAGTGAGCTTGATGTTCCTTTCAATAAATATCGAGGGTCTTATTCTGGTGACATGATGATTGGTGCTTGGCTGCCATTTGAAAAATAAAAATTATCTCACACTTTGTCCATAATAATCATGTAGTAGGTGTCACGTTCTGACCTTAGTTCCTTTTTAATGTCTTTATTTTAGTTGGAACAGGGCGTGAGTTGGGGTGGGCATTCTATGTTGTTTTTCTATGTTTTGTTCTGTTGTTATATTTATATGTGTTTGGCCTAGTATGGTTCTCAATCAGAGGCAGGTGTCAGTCGTTGTTTTGCTTTGTAGTGTTCAGTTTACCATTAAAATGACGAACACTTACCACGCTGCGTTTTGGTCCTCTCCTTCTCCAGACGACATTCGTGACAGAATCACCCACCAAAAAAGGACCAAGCAGTGTGGTAACCAGGAGCAGAGGGTTCTGGACTCCTGGACTTGGGAGGAAATTTTGGACGACAAAGGACCCTGGGCACAGCCTGGGGAGTATCGCCGTCCGAAAGAGGAGCTGGAGGCAGCTAGAGCGGAGCGGCGCCACTACGAGGAATTGGCGCGAGGTAACGGGCACGAGAGGCAGCCCCAGGGGCACACGGGTAGATTGGTGGACTCAGGTAGGAGACCTGAGCCAACTCCCCGTGCTTACCGTGGTGAGAGAGTGACTGGGCAGGCACCGTGTTATGCGGAGAAGCGCAAGATGTCCCCAGTGCGTACGCATAGCCCGGTGCGCTACATCACAGCTCCTCGAATCGGCCGGGCTAGAGTGGGCATCGAGCCAGGAGGGATGATGCCGGCTCAGCACATCTCGTCTCCAGTGCGTCTCCTCGGCCCGGGGTATACTGCACCAGCCCTACGCACGGTGTCTCCAGTTCGACAGCACAGCCCAGTGCGGCCTATTCCAACTCCCCGCACTTGCCGGGATACAGGGGGGATCCAGCCAGGACGAGTGGTGCTAGCTCTGCGCTCGAGACCGCCACTGCGCCTCCACGGTCCAGTGCATCCGGTGCCTCGGCCAAGTACAAGGCCTCCTGCATGTCTCCCCAGCTTGGTGAGTTCTGTGCCTGTGCTAAGCACTAACCCTCTTGCATGTCTCCCCAGCCTGCTGAGTCCTGTGCCTTCTGTGACCTCCTGTGTGTCTCTCCACTCCAGTGATGATCAATGGCACGAAGCCTCCAGTGATAATCCATGGCAAGAAGCCTCCAGTGATAATCCATGGCAAGAAGCCTCCAGTGATAATCCATGGCACGAAGCCTCCAGTGATGATCCATGGCAAGAAGCCTCCAGTGATGATCCATGGCAAGAAGCCTACAGTGATAATCCATGGCACGAAGCCTCCAGTGAGGATCCATGGCACAAAGCCTCCGGTGAGGATCCATGGCATGAGGCCTCCAACGAAGGAAGTCAGTCCGGAGCCTCCAGCAACGCCCTCTAGTCCGGAGCCTCCAGCGACGCCCTCTAGTCCGGAGCCTCCAGCGACGCCCTCTAGTCCGGAGCCTCCAGCGACGCCCTCTAGTCCGGAGCCTCCAGCGTCCCCCTCTAGTCCGGAGCAGCCAGAATCTCCCTCCTGTCCGGAGCAGCCAGAGTCTCCCTCCTGTCCGGAGCAGCCAGAGTCTCCCTCCTGTCCGGAGCAGCCAGAGTCTCCCTCCTGTCCGGAGCAGCCAGAGTCTCCCTCCTGTCCGGAGCAGCCAGAATCTCCCTCCTGTCCGGAGCAGCCAGAGTCTCCCTCCTGTCCGGAGCAGCCTGAGTCTCCCTCCTGTCCGGAGCAGCCAGAGTCTCCCTCCTGTCCGGAGCAGCAAGAGTCTCCCTCCTGTCCGGAGCAGCCAGAGTCTCCCTCCTGTCCGGAGCAGCCAGAGTCTCCCTCCTGTCCGGAGCAGCCAGAGTCTCCCTCCTGTCCGGAGCAGCCTGAGTCTCCCTCCTGTCCGGAGCAGCCAGAGTCTCCCTCCTGTCCGGAGCAGCCTGAGCCGTCCGTCAGTCAGGAGCTGCCCGAGCCGCCCGTCAGTCAGGAGCTGCCCGTCACTCCGGCAATGCCGGAGTCGCCCTTCACTCCGGCGCTGCCGGAGTCTCCCGTCTATTCGGGGCCCGCTGAAAGGGTCCCCAGTCCGAGCGGCGAGGGTCGCTGCTCCAAAGGCGCCACATAAGTGGGCCAAGACTATGGTGGAGTGGGGTCCACGTTCCGCACCAGAGCCGCCACCGCGGTGAAATGCCCACCCAGACCCTCCCCTATAGGTTCAGGTTTTGCGGCCGGAGTCCTTTGGGGGGGGGGGTACTGTCACGTTCTGACCTTAGTTCCTTTTTTATGTCGTTATTTTAGTTGGTCAGGGCGTTGGTCAGGTGTCAGTCGTTGTCTCTGATTGGGAGCCATATTTAGGTAGCCTGTTTTCTATTGTGTTTTGTGGGTGATTGTTTTCTGTTTAGTGTGTGTTGCACCTGACAGAGCTTTTTTAGGTTGTCACTTTGTTGTTTTGCTTTGTAGTGTTCAGTTTACCATTAAAATGACGAACACTTACCACGCTGCGTTTTGGTCCTCTCCTTCTCCAGACGACATTCGTGACAGTAGGCTATATCTGCACTGTATCTGCGAGCTGTTGGCTAGAGTGCACTTGCCAATACCAGAGTGGGCACATTTTCTATACCTATGCAAAACAATTGACAAAATCATCAGTAGGCCTAGAGTTGAAAATGAAATTAATTTCTAAAATACCTTAAAACCACAGCATTTATCAGGCCAGTTTATCAGGCCAAGGACAAATCGCCTTAAATCTACAGTTTTCTATAGAGCCATAGCTGAATGAAACTCTTTACCAATCCATATTTCTCAGGCAAAAAGTTAAAAAAAAATATGAAAGAACATCTAATGCATCTAACATCTTATGACTGGACAGGAAATAGAAAGTATCAACTGAATGTTAAATGTGTTTCCTGCCAGGTATTTTAATTATCTGTATTGTCTACTTGTTGAATGTTTGTGAAGTCTTGATTTGTGGTTTTGTAATGTCTTGTTAATTGGTGTTGGACCCCAGGAAGATAAGCTAGCGTTACGGTGTTAGCTAATGGGGATCCTAATAAAAATTACAAAATTACCTCCATCTTGTCTATTTCAAGTCTTCTCTCATTGATAGAGACAGGTGGCTGTCATGACATGCGGCACTTTGGGGTGGACACCCACCTGTCTCAATCAGTGAGAGAAGACTTGAAATAGACAAGATGGCAGCGTACACTTTGTTGGATTACTTCACGGAGCAAAACAAATATTTATTTTAATAATGGAGCATCTTCTACATTCAAACAGACCCCCTGCAACTGGACATAGACATTTTATGAGACTCCCATTTCCACATATCAAGGACGAAGACAGTATCGCCAAGGTTGCTCTAAAATTCTCTTTGCTACCCCCAACAGTACCTATCCTATAACTCCCAGTAACAGATACCAAAAATCTTTGGTTAAATCACATTATCTGGTGTAACAATCTGTAGCTACAGTTTTGTGCACTTTACTACACCTAAGAGTACACCTCAGACACACTGAACTGTACTACACTGTTCATACTGTATGTTTTGTATGTTACTCTTACCATATAACATTCTTGTTGAATGCCCAGTTCTCTTTTTGAGTTAGCATTAAATCGTGTTCACTCCCCTGTACTTTGAAAAATTAACGTTCTTTGGATAAATCTGAATGTCTAACATCTGTTTGATGCTACAGAGGCCAGTACAGCTTATACAGTGGCTTGCAAAAGTATTCACCCACCTTGGCATTTTTCCTATTTTGTTACCTTACAACCTCAAATTAAAATAGATTTTTGGGGGGGTTTGTATCATTTGATTTACACAACATCCCTACAACTTTGAAAATGCCAAATATTTTTTCTTGTGAAACAAACAAAATAAGACCAAAAAACAGAACTTGAGCGTGCATAACTATTCACCCCCCCAAAGTCAATACTGTGTAGAGCCACCTTTTGCAGCAATTACAGCTGCAAGTCTCTTGGGGTATGTCTCTATAAGCTTGGCACATCTAGCCACTGGGATTTTTGTCCATTCTTCAAGGCAAAACTGCTCTAGCTCCTTCAAGTTGGATGGGTTCCCCTGGTGTACAGCAATCTTTAAGTCATACCACAGATTCTCAATTGAATTGAGGTCTGTGCTTTGACTAGGCCATTCCAAGATATTTAAATGTTTCCCCTTAAACCACTCGAGTGTTGCTTAGGGTAATTCTCCTGCTGGAAGGTGAACCTCCGTCCCGTAAAGGACTTTACGGTGTCCCAAAACTTTTTGGAATTAGTGCTACAGGATGCAAATTTCTGTTTGAAAAAGCTAGCCTTAGCTTTCCTAACTGACTGTGTATATTGGTTGCTGGTTTCCCTGAAAAGTTGCATATCACGTGGGCTATTCGATGCTAATGCAATACGCAACAGGATGTTTTTGTGCTGCTCAAGGGCAGTCAAATCTGGAGTGAACCAATCTGTTCTTAGTTGTAATTTTTTTGAATGGGGCATGCTTATTTAAGATGGTGAGGAAACCATTTTTAAAGAACAACCAGGCATCCTCTACTGACGGGATGAGGTCAATATCCTTCCAGGATTCCCGAGCCAGGTCGATTAGAAAGGCCTGCTCGCTGAAGTGTTAGGGAGCGTTTGACAGTGATGAGGGGTGGTCGTTTGACCGCGGGCCCATTACGGACACAGGCAATGAGGCGATCCTGGTTGAAGACAGCAGAGGTGTATTTAGAGGGCAAGTTGGTCAGGATGATATCTATGAGAGTGCCAATGTTAACGGATTTAGGATTGTACCTGGTAGGTTCCTTGATAATTTGTGTGAAATGAAGGGCATCTAGCTTAGATTGTAGGATGGCCAGGGTGCTAAACATATCCCAGTTTAGGTCACCTAACAGTACGAACTCTGAAGATAGAAGGGGGCAATCAATTCACATATGGTGTCCAGGGCACAGCTGGGGGTTGAGGGGGGTCTATAACAAGCGGCAACAGTGAGAGACTTATTTCTGGAAAGGTGGATTTTTAAAAGTAGAAGCTCAAACTTTGTGGGCACAGACCTGGAAAGTATGACAGAACTCTGCAGGCTATCTCTGCAGTAGATTGCAACTCCTCCCCCTTTGGCAGTTCTATCTTGACGGAAAATGTTGTAGTTGGGGATGGAAATTTCAGAATTTTTGGTGGCCTTCCTAAGCCAGGATTCAGACACGGCTAGGACAACAGAGTTTGCAGAGTGTGCTAAAGCAGTGAATAAAACACATTTAGGGAGGAGACTTCTGATGTTAACATGCATGAAACCACGGCCTTTACAGTTACAGAAGTCAACAAATGAGAGCGCCTGGGGAATAGGTGTGATGCTGGGGGCTACAGTGCCTTGTCTAACCTTTACATCACCAGAGGAATAGATGAGGAGTAGGATAAGGGTACGGCTAAAGGCTATGAGAACTGGTCGTCTAGTGCGTTGGGAGCAGAGAATAAAAGGGGCAGATATCTGGGCGTGGTAGAATAGATTCAGGGCATAATGTACAGACAAGGGTATGGTAGATTGTGAATGCAGTGGGAGTAAACCTAGGCATTGAGTGACGATGAGAGAGCTTGCATCTCTGGAGACACCAGCTAAGCCAGGTGAGGTCTCCCCATGTGTGGGGTGTGTGACAAACGAGCTATCTAAGGCATGTTGAGCTGGACTAGGGGCTCTATAGTGAAATACAACAATAACTAACCGAAACATCAGAAGACAAGGCATATTGACATTAGAGAGAAGCATGTGTAGCCGAGTGATCATAGGGTCCAATGAGAAGCAATAGGTGAGTCCGGGAGCTGTTCAGTAGTCGCTACTATGCTAGGCGAGCGGGAGTCACAGCGTTCAGAAAGCTAGCGGGCAGTGGCTAGCAGATGGGTCTTTGGTGACATCACAACGGAAAAGCCTGTTGAAACCACATCGGACGATTACGTCGGCAGACCAGTCGTGATGGATCGGCGGGGCTCCGTGTCAGCATTAAAGGGTCCAGGCAAATTGGCCAAAGAGATATTGTAGCCCACGAATTAGCAAGTATACCTCTTCAGAGATGGGCCTAGTTCGAGGCTAGCTCAAGGCTAACTGGTGCTTGCTTCGGGACAGAGGCGTTAGCCAGCAGTAGCCACTCGGTTGCAGCTAGCTAGCTGCGATGAACCGGTGTAATAGACCAGAGCTTGCGGCAGGAATCTGGTGAGGGGTTGGAGAAAAGCAGTCTTATATGCTCTGGGTTGATATCGCGCTGTGCAGACTGGCAGGTATTGACCGAGCTAAAGCTGGCTGGTGTCCGAGCTAAAGGTGAAGACCGCTAGACGTGGCTAACAGTGACTACTAGCTAGTAGCTAGTTAGTTGGCTAGCTTCTGATGGAGGTTCCAGTTATAATGTATAAAAATAGCAGATCCGTACCACTTTGGGTGAGTTGGGTCGCAGGAAAGTATATTTAGATCGTAGGTGGAAAGTGAGATTAAAATATATGCAAAAAAAATGATGAAACCCGACTATTTACATGGGACAAGATGGGACAAGACAAACACACGTCCGACTACTACACCATCTTGGATTTGATAACTATGTAATCTATGTAATGTGTCTGTATCTTGTCACGGATTCCCTTTGTACTGCTGATCATTCCGTGCACCAGTTCCGGAGGTCTATGTCCCCGGCCTCTAGGCGTCACTGAACTGTCTCATTATGCACATGCATGTATTGTGTACTCGTTATTACGGGTCTCGTCCCGGGGATTGTTGTGCACTTGTTATCACGGGTCTCGTCCTGGGCATTGTTGTGCACTTGTTATCACCGGTCTCGTCCCGTGTATTGTTATTACGGGTCTCGTCCCGTGTATTTATTAGAGGTTTAACCTTGCTCTTTTGTTTGGGTTACATCCCTGTGTTTTTGTATACGTGTTTGTTTTGGGCTTCGTCCCTGTGCCTTTCATGGCATGTTTTATTTTTGGGTGGTGAATTAAAACCCCCTATTACGTATTCCTGCGCTTGTCTCCCATCCTTTCTACAACGTGACAGAATAACCGACTCCCAGGATGGAGACAGCAGGAATGGCCTGTCTGACGCCGCCGCAACATCGGCGGTATCATACAGATGTAACTGCCCTGTCCGACACCGCTGCAACTGGCCCGTTCGACCAAGCCGCAACTTCGGCAGCTGCAACTGGCCCATCCAATGATGACGCAACTTTGGCAGCTGCAACTGGCCCTGACTGACCTGCACCCCGTTCCTGTGGTCGTCCTCGAGGCCAGTGTCATCCCGCTGCTGGGTTCCTGCGGTGGACATCCTGGAAGCTTCGCTGACCAGGGATTTTCATCGTCGGCGCCCTGACCGACCCACATCGCGCCCCTGTGGTCGTCCACGAGGTCGGTGTCGTTCCTCTGCTGGTGCAGAGCGTCAGGGGAGGTACTGTCATGGATTCCCCCGGTACTGCTGCTCATTCCGTGCACCAGTTCCGGAAGTCTACGTCCCAGGCCACTAGGCATCACTGAACTGTCTCATTACTCACAGCTGATTCCTATTCCCCTGATTAGTAATTGTATACTGTATATGTGCCCTCTGTTCACCATTGTCTTGTCGGTTATTGTTCCCATGTCTGTTGGTCTGTGAGTACCTGTGCTTTGTTGTTTCGGCTTTCGTGCTGTGTGCATTGTGTACTCGTTATTACAGGTCTCGTCCCATGTAATGCTATTACGGGCCTCGTCCCGTGTAATTATTAGAGGTTTAACCTTGCTCTTTTGTTTGGGTTACATCCCTGTGTTTTTGTATATGTGTTTGTTTTGGGCTTCGTCCCTGTGCCCTTCATGGCATGTTTTATTTTTGGGTGGAATATTAAAACCCCCTATTACGTATTCCTGCATTTGTCTCCCATCCTGTCTAATACGTGACATATCTAAGTAATGTGTCTGCATCTATATAATTGTATATGTATCTATGTAACGTGTCTGTATGTATGTAATGTGTCTGTATCTCTGTAATGTGTCTGTATCTCTGTACTGTGTCTGTTTCTCTGTAATGTGTCTGTATCTATGTAATTGTATATGTCTCTACATATGTGTATATGTATCTCTGTAAAATGTCTGTATCTATGTAATGTGTCGATGTAATGTGTCGATGTATTGATGTAAAAAATAGGGACCACAATGGAAATAAGTCACTTTCAAAAATCTTTCTACCCACTGGGCACACGCTGGTTGAATCTTATACTATATCAACAAAATTATGTTGAACCAACTTGGAATAGATGTTGAACTGACATATGTGCCAGTGGGTACTGTGTGTATATGTACAGTACCAGTCAAAAGTTTGATCACACCTACTCATTCAAGGGTTTTACTTTATTTTTATTATTTTCTACGTTGTAGAATAATAGTGAAGACATTACAACTATGAAATAACACATATGGAATCATGTAGTAATCAAAAAAGTGTTAAAGAAATCAAAATATATTTTATATTTGAGATTCTTCAAAGTAGCCACCCTTTGCCTTGATGACAACTTTGTACACTCTTGGTATTCTCTCAACCAGCTTCATGAGGTAGTCACCTGGAATGCATTTCAAGTAACAGGTTGTCACACCCTGACCATAGAGAGCCTTTTATTCTCTATGTTGGTTAGGTCGGGGTGTGACTAGGGTGGGTCATCTAGGTAATTATATGCCTATGTTGGCCTGGTATGGTTCCCAATCAGAGGCAGCTGTTTATCGTTGTCTCTGATTGGGGATCATATTTAGGCAGCCATTTCCCCTTTGTGCTTCGTGGGATCTTGACTATGGATAGTTGCCTGTTAGAACTATTGTTATCTTCACGTTTCATTTGAGATTTATTGTTTGCTGTGAGTTTCACTTACTAAATAAAAGATGTGGAACCCAGATCACGCTGCGCTTTGGTCCACTTATTATGATGAACGTGACAGAAGATCCCACCAACAACGGACCAAGCAGCGTGTGCAGGAGGAAAGCCAGGAGTGGAGGCCATCCTGGACGTGGGAAGAGATTATGGCAGGAGATAGAAGCCTGCCATGGAAGCAGGCGGAGGCAACGAGGGAACAACAGCGACGACGCCAGGGTTCACGGCCATGACGCAAGCCCAAAATACAGCCCCAATTTTTTTTTGGGGGGGGTGCACACGGAGTGGTCGACGACGCTGAGGGGTGAGTCAGAGACCGAGGAGGAATATTGGGAGAGATTGAGCGAGGAGTGGGCAGCGAAAGTTGAAGGGAGTGAGCAAGAGCCAACTCCCCGTACTCACCGTGGGGAGCGTGTGACCGGTCAGGCACCATGATTTGCAGTGATACGCACTGTGTCTCCAGTGAGCCTTCACAACCCGGTGCGTTCTGTGCCAGCTCCTCGCACTTGTCGTGCTAAAGTGGGTATCTGTCCAGGACGGGTTGTGCCGGCTCAGCGTGCCTGGTCTCCAGTGCGTCTCCTTGGTCCAGGATATCCTGAGCCGGGTCTACGCGCTGTATCCCCAGTGCGCCTTCACAGCCCAGTGCGTCCTGTACCTCCTCCCCGCACTCGCCCTGGGGTGCATGTCACCAGCCCGGTGCCACCTGTACCGGTCCCACGCATCAGGCCTCCAGTGCGCCTCCACAGTCCAGTACGTCCTGTGCCTCCTCCCCGCACTCGCCCTGAGGTGCGTGTCACCAGCCCGGTGCCACCTGTACCGGCCCCACGCATCAGGCCTCCAGTGCACCTCCTCAGTCCAGTACGTCCTGTGCCTGCTCCTCGCGCTCGTCCTGAGGTGCGTGTCACCAGCCCGGTACCACCAGTGCCGGCCCCACGCACCAAGCTTCCGGCGACAGTTCCCAGTCCAGAGCTTCCGGCGACAGTTCCCAGTCCAGAGCGTCCGGCAACAGTTCCCAGTTCAGAGCTTCCGGCGACGTTTCACAGTCCCGGAACCTCCAACGACGGTCCACGGTCCGGAACCTCCTGAGACGGTCCACAGTCCGGAACCTCCTGAGACGTTCCACGGTCCGGAACCTCCTGAGACGGTCCACGGTCCGGAACCTCCTGAGACGGTCCACGGTCCGGAACCTCCTGAGACGGTCCACGGTCCGGAGCCCCCAGCGAGGGTCTGCGGTCCGGAGCCTCCAGCGACAGTCGGCGGTCCGGAGCCTCCAGCGACGGTCGGCGGTCCAGAGCCTCCAGCGACGGTCGGCGGCCCAGAGCCTCCAGCGACGGTCTGCGGTCCAGAGCCTTCAGCGACGGTCTGCAGTACAGAGCCTCCAGCGGGGGTTCTCAGTCCAGAGCCTCCTGCGAGGGTTCCCAGTCCGGAGCCTCCGGCGACGATCTACGGTCCGGAGTCCCCAGCGATGATCCACGGTCCGGTTCCTCCGCCGACGATCCACGGTCTGGAGTCCCCGGCGACGATCCACGGTCTGGAGTCCCCGGCGACGATCCACGATCTGGAGTTGCCGGCGACGATCCACGCTCTGGAGTCCCCGGCGACGATCTACGGTCCGGTTCCTCCGGCGATCATCCACGGTCCGGAGCATCCGGCGACGATCCCCGCACCAGAGCCGCCATTGAAGATGAGGTATCCGCGAGCAGAGTGGGTACTTCGCCCCGCACCGGAGCTGCCCCTGATGGTAGATGCCCACCCGGACCCTCCGCGATTGAGTCAGGTTTTGCGGTCGGAGTCCGCACCTTTTTTGGGGGTGGGTACTGTCACGCCCTGACCATAGAGAGCTGTTTATTCTATATGTTGGTTGGGGCGTGACAGTGACTAGGGTGGGTTATCTAGGTAATTATATGTCTATATTGGCCTGGTATGGTTCCCAATCAGAAGCAGCTGTTTTTTTCGTTGTCTCTGATTAGGGATCATATTTAGGCAGCCATTTCCACTTTGTGCTTTGTGGGATCTTGACTATGGATAGTTAACTGTTAGCACTATTATTAGCTTCACGTTTCGTTTGAGATTTATTGTTTTGTTTTGCTGTGAGTTTCACTTAGTAATTAAAAGATGTGGAACCCAGATCACGCTGCATCTTGGTCCAGTTATTATAATGATCTTGTCACAGGTGTGCCTTGTTAAAAGTTAATTTGTGGAATTAATTTACTTTTTAATGCATTTCAGCCAATCAGTTGTGTTGTGTGTGGTCTACAGAAGATAGCCCTATTCAGTGAAAGACCATGTCCATACTATGGCAAGAACAGCTCAAATAAGCAAAGAGAAATTATAGTCCATCATTACTTTAAGACATGAAGGTCAGTCAATCCGGAAAATTTCAAGAACTTTGAAAGTTTCTTCAAGTGCAGTCGCAAAAACCATCAAGCGCTATGATGAAACTGGCTCTCATGAGGACCGCCACAGGAAAGAAACACCCAGAGTTACCTCTGCGGCAGAGGATAAGTTCATTAGAGTTACCAGCCTCAGATATTGCAGCCCAAATAAATGCTTCACAGAGTTCAAGTAACAGACACATCTCAACATCAACTGTTCAGTGGAAACTGCATTAATCAGGCCTTCATGGATGAAGTGCTGCAAAGAAACCACCACTAAAGAACACCAATTAGAAAAAGACACTTGCTTGGGTCAAGAAACACGAGCAATGGACATTAGACCGGTGGAAATCTGTCCTTTGGTCTGATGAGTCCAAATTTGAGATTTTTGGTTCCAACCGCTGTGTCTGTGAGATGCAGAGTAGAACGGATGATCTCCACATATGTGGTTCCCACCGTGAAGCATGTAGGAGGAGGTAGTATGGTGTGGGGGTGCTTTTCTGGTGACACTGTCAGTGATTTATTTAGAATTCAAGGCACACTTAACCAGCATGACTACCACAGCATTCTACAGTGATACGCCATCCCATCTGGTTTGTGCTTAGTGGAACTATCATTTGTTTTTCAACAGGACAATGACCCAACACACCTCCAGGCGGTGTAAGGGCTATTTGACCAAGACCGATGACCTGGCCTCTACAATCACCCGATCTCAACCCAATTGAGATAGTTTGGGATGAGTTGGACCGCAGAGTGAAGGAAAAGCAGCCAACAAGTGCTCAGCATATGTGGGAGCTTCAAGACTGTTTGAAAAGCACTCCAGGTGAAGCTGGTTGAGAGAATGCCAAGAGTGTGCTAAGGTGTCCTCAAGGCAAAGGGTGGTTACTTTGAAGAATATCAAATATAAAAAACACTTTTTTTGGTTACTACATGATTCCATATGTGTTATTTCATAGTTTTGATGTCATCACTAGTATTCTACAATGTAGAAAATAGTACAAATTAAGAGTAGGTTTGTCCAAACCTTTGACTGGTACTGTATATATTGTACTTAAACTGACAAATAAAATCAATCCAAACTGTGCAGCAGCCAGTTGATGAATGGAAAATGCAAGCCATGATATTGAAGTGCCTGAAGTCGATATGCTTTGTTTATTGGTTGTGTGGTGCATTGGCACAAAAACCTGTTGGTGGAAAATTTGATGCATATATTTTATATAATTATAAATATGGCAACAAAATATTTTTAACGTTGGGGAGGGGGGGAGTTCTTGTTTTTAATGACACCTTGATCTGTCCCTATGCATTTCTCCCTGTTTGTCACAACAGTGAATGTAGTGAGGGGGTTCAATGCTTACAAACTAACACTTGAGAACAAACCATTTGACAACATCCCAGGGACCAGTGCTAAGTGACACAGCTATAGACATTCTGTAGTCCCATACCTCCAGATCTGAAGCTTGGCAGTACAGTAAGCATTTATCTCCCTGTCTGTCACAACATTGAATGGAGTGAGGGTTCAACTGTGAGAAACACCAGAGGCTGATTCAAACCTTATGTCTTCTCTCTATGTCTGACACTATCAAGACAAAAGGTTGTAACGTCAGAGTAGTTTGTCATCTCAACATCAAAGAGTAGGAGAGAAGGAACCCCGATGCGCGCTGTTGATATTATGGATGCGTCATGATTATTTAGTGCCTGTATGGATGTGTTATGAATGCTTTATGTATCACGTACTATCCCCATGGCAATATGACCAAACTCAGAGAGCAACATTATAATGTGCAGGAGATGTGCACAAGCGAGCACTTGAAACTGCACACTGTTAAAAGGATTTCAGAGTTTATATAGCAACGTATCGACCATACACACTGTCTGGGAGCTTCTAAACCAACAGTGGCAGTTTTGGGTCCTATCTCAGCTATGTGTAACTTTATAACTTCATAAGAATCTTATTTACTTAGAACACCCAGGGGAAATGTTGGGGGTTGAAAATTATGAGGCCTTTGCTGAAGTCTGGTGGAAACCAACCAATCAGCATCAGGGCAAAGGAACCCTGCAGGACTTCCCTAATCAAATAAACACTGCCACTTCCACTGACCCTAATTTCACATGTTGGCTTCAGCCCAAAATCCCTTTATGCCTCAACAATAGAACATGATTCTAAAAGTATTCACAAGTTTAGGATGTAAATGTCTTTCAGTAGGCACTTCATTGTGTTTTGAGTTTTTTGTGTAGGGCTGGAGGCTGTTGTGTGTGTGCGTGTGTGCGTGTGCGTGCCCGTGCTTATATTTGTGTGTGTTTGTGCATGCATGTGTGTGCATGTGTGTGTGTGTCTGTGTGTGATTGTGATAATGTGTAGTGGTGGCTTCCACAGAGGAGATGTTCTGTGTAGACAGTTGTTGCTCTCATCATGGGCGTCAGTGGCTTGGATCTCTCCCTCCACTCATCGAGCCAGTAGTAACAGGCCTTGTGGCGGCTCTGTCATCTCACTGAGTGACTCATTTATAAGTCGAGAGAGGTTAACGATAATAACGCAGAAAAGCCAAACAAATGAAAATATACACGTGGCTGGAGGCTAAAGCCAAATGTACTCTGTTCTGCTCGTATATTTGATCAAGTATGAGTGAAATCACTGAATGTGTTATGTATTAATTTACCATAAAAGCTAAGAGCACAATGTTCAGAATAGGCTGCAGTGTAAAATATAATGTTTAAATGTGCAGTAGGCCTATTTGCTATTCCCCTGTGTGTGTTTCAGTAGCTGAGTTTGCTTTTTCATATTCTGTTGAGAACAATGGAACTATCTGGGTGACCACAAGCTCAGCAAAATGAAATGGAACTATCTAGGTGACCACAAGCTCAGCAAAATGAAATGGAACTCTCTGGGTGACCAGAAGCTCAGCAAAATGAAATGGAACTATCTGGGTGACCACAAGCTCAGCAAAATGAAATGGAACTATCTAGGTGACCACAAGCTCAGCAAAATGAAATGGAACTATCTAGGTGACCACAAGCTCAGCAAAATGAAATGGAACTCTCTGGGTGACCAGAAGCTCAGCAAAATGAAATGGAACTATCTGGGTGACCAGAAGCTCAGCAAAATGAAATGGAACTATCTGGGTGACCAGAAGCTCAGCAAAATGAAATGGAACTATCTGGGTGATCAGAAGCTCAGCAAAATGAAATGGAACTATCTGGGTGACCAGAAGCTCAGCAAAATGAAATGGAACTCTCTGGGTGACCAGAAGCTCAGCAAAATGAAATGGAACTATCTGGGTGACCAGAAGCTCAGCAAAATGAAATGGAACTATCTGGGTGACCAGAAGCTCAGCAAAATGAAATGGAACTATCTGGGTGACCAGAAGCTCAGCAAAATGAAATGGAACTATCTGGGTGACCAGAAGCTCAGCAAAATGAAATGGGACTATCTGGGTGACCAGAAGCTCAGCAAAATGAATAACAAGCACTACAGTGTATTCTCTCTCCTGGCTTCCATCACTAACAAGAGCTTAAGTGTGTGTGTGTGTGTGTGTGTCAGAGGTGGGACCAAGTCCCTATTATTCAAGTCACAAGCAAGTCTCAAGTCACAAGGTCAGAGTCTAAAGTCAAGTTACAAGTACAATGGGTCAAGACTCGAGTCAAGTCCAAGTCGTGTGTTCTAAGAGCAAGTCAAGTCGAGTCGAGTCATACATTAATAATGAGGATAAAGGACAGCCCTTTTCATGATTTTGTTTACATCATATTTTGATTAGCCTATGTAATTGTAAAATAGGGACCTTGTAACAGTGGTAAGGGCATGAAATCAGCAGAAGGCAAGGAAGGTTGACGTTCTCAGTGTGTAGATTTATTTACAGGTCTTGGTGATCCAATGGTGAAAGTGCCATATCATAGAAAATATACCAGTAGATTTACCAAATATACATGGGCAATATTCCAAAATAATTAGCCTGTATCAGGCTTAACCTGTCCTATCTGAGAACCCAAATCAAATCTGTCTAACAGGAGCTCAAACAGGTAGGCCTACATAATAAGGACTTGGACACCAGGACCATACAATTACCCAATTGGCAATTACATCCAATAAACTGGTTCGTAAACGTAAAAGGCCATTTCCAAATCCATTGTTACATTGGTACATTCATCTTAATCAGACTTAATGATTATGAATGATATTCCAACAACATGGAGCAATATTTTTTTTATCTTATTCAACGTTCTGACTACAAAGTGTGGAGCGCAGGCCACGTAGCCTATTTCTATGTGCACTATGTGCACTAAGGTGCGCACTCCTATTACATCACGCACTCCAAAAATGACAGAGACACAGGACACAGACACACGGAACTCTGTCATAACCCGGGAAATATGAACAATGGAAACTATACATTGAATTAAATAAAAAATAACTTAATGTGCACTATAAACATTGCGCCCACTCAGAGCACGGTAAGAAATGGTTGGCTATAAAATGAAAATGTATTGTAGGCCTATAAAACATGAAACAGAAATGTCTACGTGTTGCAATAAACAGTAAGGTAATGGAATGATGAAACACTAGAAATGATTGTAGTATTAGATGGAATATAGATTTACCACATAGGTCCTATGCATTTAAATGTGTGAAAGCCACAGCACATATTTCAAAAAGAGAAATAAAGCACTCTCCACTGGGGGGAGTTTGAAGAGTGCGTCTACGCTCGGGTAATATTTGATTTTAACAACAGATTCCAGATGCAAGCTTCATAAGTAAATGATCAATATCAAGAAATCTGGCCCACCAAAAGACCAGTAGACCTATCCAAGTAGACTCAGTGCCACAAAATGAGTGACAAAACATTACATAACCTGGACAGACAATTTCAAGTCATCAGTCTCAAGTCAAAGTCGACTCCAGGGTCTTGAGACTTCAAGTCCAAGTCAAGTCTCAAGTTATTTTATTTTCTATCAATTCCGTTTTGAAGTCATCAAATGTGTGACTTGAGTCAGACCCCATTCCAAGTCATGTGACTGGAGTCCACAACTGTGGTGTGTGTGTGCGTGTGCGTGCGCGCGCGCGCGGGTCCATCAGGCCATTGGGAACCAGGCGGATCATTAAGGAGTGATTTGAGTTGATCCACAGAGACAGGCTTGTCTGTGACAAGGCTTGACTTGAGATAACAGGGAAGGCCCAGGGTCTTTTGGGAGTTTGTCTAACTGGTATTAGCTAGGAGGAGTAACAGCTGCCACAAGAACTTACTGTTCTGAAAGAGTTGTTTTATTTTCAATACACTGCCAGTTTTGCCCATTGGTTGTAGGGTACATTAGCCTAGTCAAGCAGACAACATTTCAGGCTGGTTCCACCAGGCTAAGGGAACATTGTTCTTCTACTAAATCACTATCAGTGTATCTGTTGTAATGCACAAGGGTTAACCAGGGTTAACAGGGCTCAGAGGTTATGTTTATGGTAATGTGATTACTATAGTGTTATATAAGCCTTCTGTACGGTTGGCAAATGTTGGTTGACCTCTATGTCCCATAGCCATTTATTAAGGCTGTGAAATTATGGCTGGCACATTGTCCTTGTCTGGCCCCTGCATCAAACAGGCTAAAACACACACACACACACACACACACACACACACACACACACACACACACACACACACACACACACACACACACACACACACACACACACACACACACACACACACACACACACACACACACACACACACACACACACACACTGCTATGAGCGTTCAAGATGCTACCATGGCAACCCTGCCTGCATCCCCAGGGAACACACGATGCAGAACTACGTACGCAAGCACGCACACACGGACACACACACGCACACTCTTCCCCCGGGAAATAACGCTCTTCGCTCCATTTATAAACGCTGTAATGTTTCAAAAAGGACATTCTGTGTCCTGTGCTTTCAGATGAAATGGAACAAGCTAACTGAGTGCATTGATGATGCACCATTCATATTCACTAGATCTCAAAGTACTCACCTCATCTAACACCAATGTGAAGCACCATTTTGCAACAGAACGCTCACTTCACATCTACTATCATAGTGGAGAGATGAGGAGTAACATTCATCAATACTAAACACCAGGATTCTGCATTATTCCCAGTTTCTTAGTCATGCCTCAAGAAGCATTCATGAGAAGTCATCATGGCATGATTATAGCATGCAGGTTGGTGTAGCCATCAGTTATCCAGTATTAGGAATAACTGTGAAACATTGTACCCATATTGTAATTATCTGATGACACAAACAACATATCCCCAAGGGAAGAATTAAATCAGTAAAGGAGTATGCAGACCTGTTTAAATGTCTCACTGTGGCAACTGCAGCAGTACAACAGTATAATGTGCTTGTGTTTCCCTTGTTAGCTGCAACAGGGTAACTCTTTGATTCTGTGAAGCACAAGAAAAACGTCAGGTGGTACTTCCTTCCGCCTGCCTCAGTATCCTGCCCGCCTGCCTCAGTATCCTGTCCACAGTGTGTGTGTGTGTGTTTGTGTGTGCGTGCCCACTCTGCCTCCATGTGCCAGATAAAAGCAGGTTGAGGTTGCGCCCATCTCTTCGTGTGAGAACACTGTGGATAGGGACACACACACACAGCTTCTGTTCCGTTTCGTACCACCTTTGATGTCGCACCATGGCGGTATCATCGGTTATGACATTGCAGGTGGCAGGCACTCTCGTCTCGACTGTAGCGTAGCAGGGAAATGTGGTCGCTGGCGTCAACAGGGGCCTGGTAGATCTGAGCATCAGAAACACAGTTCAAAGAAATAAACTACCCCTGTTTGGATGTTGGTTTTAAACATGCATCAAACAAGTAGAAGTTTCCCACTGCACTGTGCTGCACTGTGTTGTACTGTGCTGGGAAGTTTGTAAAATAAAGTAGGTGTCGTGTTTGGGTTTCCTTGCCCTCTGATCTTGTTTGTTCAGAAGTGAATCTAGGCCATGCCCTGTCAGGTATAGTGTTGTGTGCATGAATTCAGAACTCAAATGGATGCACTCAACATTAAAATGGATGCCTCAGGGTCAGATAGAGGCCACTGAGCAATCATAGGTCTCGATGGATGATCGAACACAAATATAAACACAACACTGAACAAAAATATAAACACAACATGCAACAATTTCAAAGATTTTACTGAGTTACTATGATGGCTCAGGAAAAGACCCAGATGCAGACACAGGAGGCGGATAGTTCGAATCTCAGATATTTATCATAAATCATAACACAGGGGGCAGGCAAAGGGCAGGTCGAAGGCAGGCAGCGGTTTGTAATCGTCGACCTACACCATGAACTGACGGGACGGGTCCGGATGGATTAAGATGGGAGCTCAACATCGTTGACCAGGGCCTGGAACACTGCGAGAGCGTTGGTCTGTCCGAATGGCATCACAAGGTACAACTTCGAGAAGATAGTCGCCACCTGGAGAGGCTTGAAAGCCGGGGAGATGAGGTAACGTTTTCTAACAGTGATGTCATTAAGGCCCCGATAGTCGATACACAGGCGCAGGGTTTTGCTGAGAGGGGTGCTGTAACCCCGGATGAAGTGGTGGTAGAAATGAACAAACCCCAGGAAACGTTGAAGCGGCACTCTGAACGTGGGTTGAAGCCAATCCACCACACCTCTCACCTTGTCAGATCCATCTGAATATTTCCTGCAGCGATGACGTATCCTAGGAAGGAGATGGTCGAGTGATGGAATTCACATTTCCCTGCTTTCACAAAAAGCTGGTTCTCCAGGAGATGCTGGAGGACCTGTTGGACGTGGAGGACGTGCTCTTGAGCTGAATGGGAAAAAACAAGGACGTCATCGAGGTAGACAAACACGAACTGGTTCAACATGTCCAGGGCCTAGAACACTGCGGGAGCACGGCCGCTAGCCGTGGTAAAGGCTGTCTTCCATTCGTCTCCTTCCCGTATCCGAACCAGGTGGTAGGCGTTCCAAAGGTCCAACTTCGAGAAGATAGTCGCCACCTGGAGAGGCTCGAAAGTCAGGGTAGCAGGTAACGTTTTTTAACCGTGATGTCATTAAGGCCCTGATAGTCGATACACGGGCACAGGGTTTTGTCCTTCTTCTCCACAAAGAAGAACCTTGCACCGGCAGGGGAGACAGATGGATGAATACTTTTCCCAAGCCCGCAGGAAGATGTCCCGGGGCCGGCTGCGCGGACTTCAGAAAATGCGCGTGGCAGAACGGGCTCCAACCCATGATAGAACCAGTAGGCCAGTTGATCAGGGGATTTTACCTCTGGAGCAATGAAAACCCCAAAACCACTGTTACATGAGGAGATTCGATGAGCAGGAACTGCATAGATTCAGTGTGATTACCTGACACTCTCAGGTTGATAGGAACCGTGTTGTGGGTGACTCTGCCAATAGAGCACCCATCCAGAGCTCTGGCGTCCATGAGAATGGAGAGGGGTTGTATGAAGATTCCCAACTCCAACACCAGGGTAACGTCCATAAAGCACATGTCGGCCCCGGAGTCAAGGAGCACCCAGAGAGATTTGGACCGGTCACCCCACAGCAGGATGGCATGGAGAGGGGTACAAGTAATGGGAGATTGGAAACTCCCCATCTTTATAAAGCCTGGTCTTTATTTAACTAGGCAAATCAGTTAAGAACAAATTCTTATTTACAATGACGGTCCAAACCCTAACCCGGACAACACTGGACCAAGTGTGCGCTGCCCTATACGACGCTGGGCCAATTGTGCGCCACCCTATGGGACTCCCAATCACAGCTGGTTGTGATACAGCCTGGAATCGAACCAGGGTAGTGACGCCTCTAGCAATGAGATGCAGTGCCTTAAACCACTGCGCCACCCGGGAATCACAAAATGGACAGGTTGTTCCACAATCCTGTTGTTCCACAATACAGACAGCTCTTGGTGCTCAGTCTGCATAAGCGTTCAGCAGGAGACAATCTAGCCCTGCCAAGTTGCATGGGCTCCGGAGGAGGTGAGTCAACAGCCCTTGGTGATTCCCGAGGGAACTCCAGTGACATCGGATTCTCTCGGTAATGTAGACACCGGGAACTTCTGGGATTCCTCAGAGGCGAGTGGGGAACCGTGGACGAGCGAGTGTGACTGAGAACAGACCTCTTCTCCCTCCTACTATCCAGTAGTCGTCCATCGATCCGCACGGTCAAGGCTATGAGAGACTTGAGGTCCATGGGAAGCTCCCGGGCTGCGAGCTTGTCTTTAACCACCTCTGATAATCCATGAAGCAACGTGTCTGGTTCCAGGCACTCTTGGTGGACAAATTGCAAAAATCTACCACGTAGTCTGGCACACTGCGGGAGTCTTGATACAGTTGAAGTAGCTTCCGAGCAGCCTCTCTCCACGAAAACGGAGAATCTAACACCTCTCTTACCTCCGCCACAAACTCCTCCAGACTGAGGCAAACGGTATATAGCTGCTCCCACACCGCCATAGCCCAGGCGAGTGCCCTCCCGGACATCAGCGTTATCAGGTACGCTATCTTCGAGCGATCCGAGGGAACCAAAGAGGGCTGCAGGTCGAAGATGAGGGAGCACTGGGAGAGAAACGCCCGGCAGGTTCTTGGCTCTCCAGCGTAGCGCTCAGGACGAGGTAAGCATGGTTCTCAGGAAGCCGGGGTAGGCTGGGGAGAAGCGCCGCTGGCAGTGGGGTTACTGAGAGTCTGGGAGGTTACCGTTGTGGCTTGCTGCCTAGTAGATCAAACTCATAATTTCTCCAGCAATGCATTGAAAGCGTGGTCATGGCGTTCCGCCAAGGAGTCCTTCTATAAGGTTTTGAAGTAACTCCTTGTGTCTTCCAATGGTGGCTCCTTAGAAGGCGACAGCGTTGAGGAACTGGTCTGAGTCTGCTGGGTCAGTCATAGCCAGTTCGTACAATCACGGCTCAGGATAAGACCCAGATGCAGACACAGGAGGCGGATAGTTTGAATCTCCGATATTTATCATAACACATGGGGCAGGCAAAAGGCTGGTCGAAGGCAGGCAGCGGTTCATAATCCAGGTCAGAGTCAGGCAAGCCATGGAAGAACTAGGACATTTTCAGCTTCCAGGAATTGTGTACAGATCCTTGTGACATGGGGCCGTGCATTAATATGCTAAAACATGAGATGATGGAGGTGGATGAATGGCACGACAATGGGCCTCAGGATCTAGTAACGTTATCTATGTGCATTCAAATTGCAATCTATAAAATGCAATTGTATTTGTTGTCCGCCGTAGCTTATTCCTGCACATACCATGACCTCACCGCCACCATTGGGCAGTCTGTTCACAACATTGACATCAGCAAACTGTTTGCCCACACAACACCATAAACGCTGTCTACCATTTGCCCGGTAGAGTTCAAATCGGGAATCATCTATGAAGAGCACACTTTGCCAGCATGCCAGTAGCCATCGAAGTTGAGCATTTTCCCACTTAAGTCGGTTACGACGCCGAGCTGCAGTCAGGTCAAGACCCTGGTGAGGACAACGAGCACACAGATGAGCTTCCATGAGACGATTTCTGACAGTTCTTCACTTGTGCAAACCCACAGTTTCATCAGCTGTCCGGGTGGCTGGTCTAAGACGATCCTGCAGTTGAAGAAGCCGGATGTGGAGGTCCTGGACTGGCATAGTTACACGTGGTCTGCAGTTGTAAGGCCGGTTGGACGTACTGCCAAATTCTCTGAAACGATGTTGGAGGTGGCTTATGATAGAGAAATGAACATTCAATTCTCTGGCAACAGCTCTGGTGGACATTCATGCAGTTGGCATTTCAATTGCACGCTCCTTCACATGTGTGGCATTGTGTTGTGTGACAAACTGCATCTTAGAGAGGCTTTTATTGTCCCCAGCAAAAAGTGCACCTGTGTAATGATCATGCTGTTTAATCATCTTCTTGATATACCACACCTGTCAGGTGGATGGATTATCGTGGCAAAGGAGAAATGCTCACTAACAGGGATGTAAACAAATTAGTGGACAACATTTGAGAGAAACACAGTTTTTTTGTGAATGAAATATTTCTGTGATATTTTATTTCATCTTATGAAATATCGGACCAATATTTTGCGTTTATATTATCAGTTTAGTTAAGTTAGCTAGCCAACTAGGCAAATTGAGGCTGCATGCGCTTTCTCGTCCTACAGTTACAAACAACAACTCCATTCAGAATATTAAGTAGCAGCCTACCTGTTGGCTCTTGGTCGTTGTAGCCTATCCTTCTCAGTTAACTTTTAATTCCATAATTTTAACTCCAATGATTATATTTCTCCTAACTTTTGCTCCACACTGAGGCTCTAAGACTGTACCCTATTGCTGCTTGATGACGACAACAACAAGCTACATGTGCAACTATCTTGAAAAGCAAAGAGCAGCAGCATAAATTATAACATTTTTCTCTCTCTCTCTAACTGAAACTGTCGAGTTCAGATCTATATGGGTCCTTCCGGACAAGTCAGTTAAATTCCACATATCCGAGACCTGTGACAATCATATCAGATGCAACCCAGACCCTTGACATTATTTTGAATTTTGGAACCGGACCCGTTCGGGTTTCGGGTACAGGTGTATCCGTGAAGACCAATAGTCCCTACTCAGTGTGTAAGATGTATTACCAGTGAGTGACAGCAATGAAGTGTTGATATAAACCTTGACCCAGAAAATATAAAAAACTATCGGCCTATATCGAATCTTCCATTCCTCTCAAAAATTTTAGAAAAAGCTGTTGCGCAGCAACTCACTACCTTCCTGAAGACAAAAAATGTATACGAAATGTTTCAGTCTGGTTTTAGATCCCATCATAGCACTGAGACTGCACTTGTGAAGGTGGTAAATGACCTTTTAATGGCGTCAGACCGAGGCTCTGCATCTGTCCTCGTGCTCCTAGACCTTAGTGCTGCTTTTGATACCATCGATCACCACATTCTTTTGGAGAGATTGGAAACCCAAATTGGTCTACACGGACAAGTTCTGTCCTGGTTTAGATCTTATCTGTCGGAAAGATATCCGTTTGTCTCTGTGAATGGTTTGTCCTCTGACAAATCAACTGTACATTTCTGTGTTCCTCAAGGTTCCATTTTAGGACCACTATTGTTTTCACTATATATTTTACCTCTTGGGGATGTCATTCGAAAACATAATGTTAACTTTCACTGCTATGCAGATGACACACAGCTGTACATTTCAATGAAACATGGTGAAGCCCCAAAATTGCCCTCGCTAGAAGCCTGTGTTTCAGACATAAGGAAGTGGATGGCTGAAAACGTTCTACTTTTAAACTCGGACAAAACAGAGATGCTTGTTCTAGGTCCCAAGAAACAAAGAGATCTTCTGTTAAATCTGACAATTAATCTTGATGGTTGTAAAGTCGTCTCAAATAAAACTGTGAAGGACCTCGGCGTTACTCTGGACCTTGATCTCTCTTTTGATGAACATATCAAGACTGTTTCTAGGACAGCTTTTTTCCATCTACGTAACATTGCAAAAATCAGAAACTTTCTGTCCAAAAATGATGCAGAATAATTAATCCATGCTGTTGTTACTTCTAGGTTAGACTACTGCAATGCTCTACTTTCCGGCTACCCGGATAAAGCACTAAATAAACTTCAGTTAGTGCTAAACACGGCTGCTAGAATCCTGACTAGAACCAAAAAATGTGATCATATTACTCCAGTGCTAGCCTCCCTACACTAGCTTCCTGTTAAGGCAAGGGCTGATTTCAAGGTTTTACTGCTAACCTACAAAGCATTACATGGACTTGCTCCTACCTATCTTTCCGATTTGGTCCTGCCGTACATACCTACACGTACGCTACAGTCACAAGACGCAGGCCTCCTAATTGTCCCTAGAATTTCTAAGCAAACAGCTGGAGGCTGGAATGGTCTGCCTACCCATGTGAGAGACGCAGACTCGGTCTCAACCTTTAAGTCTTTACTGAAGACTCATCTCTTCAGTAGGTCATATGATTGAGTGTAGTCTGGGCCAGGAGTGTGAAGGTGAACGGAAAGGCTCTGGAGCAACAAACTGCCCTTGCTGTCTCTGCCTGGCCGGTTCCCCTCTCTCCACTGGGATTCTCTGCCTCTAACCCTATTACAGGGGCTGAGTCACTGGCTTTCTGGTGCTCTTCCATGCCGTCCCTAGGAGGGGTACTTCACTTGAGTGGGTTGAGTCACTGACGTGATCTTCCTGTCTGGGTTGGCGCCCCCCCTTGGGTTGTGCCGTGGTGGAGATCTTTGTGGGCTATACTCGGCCTTGTCTCGGGATGGTAAGTTGGTGGTTGAAGGTATCCCTCTAGTGGTGTGGGGGCTGTGCTTTGGCAAAGTGGGTGGGGTTATATCCTGCCTGTTTCAGCCTCCAGTATTTATGCTGCAGTAGTTTATGTGTCGGGGGGCTAGGTCAGTCTGTTATATCTGGAGTATTTCTCCTGTCTTATCCGGTGTCCTGTGTGAATTAAAGTATGCTCTCTCTAATTCTCTTTCTCTCTTTCTTTCTCTCTCTCGGAGGACCTGAGCCCTATGACCATGCCTCAGGACTACCTGGCATGATGACTCCTTGCTGTCCCCAGTCCACCTGGTCATGCTGCTGCTGCTCCAGTTTCAACTGTTCTGCTTGCGGCTATGGAACCCTGACCTGTTCACCGGACGTGCTACCTGTCCCAGACCTGCTGTTTTCAACTCTCTAGAGACAGCAGGAGCGGTAGAGAAACTCTTAATGATCGGCTATGAAAAGCCAACTGACATTTACTCCTGAGGTGCTAACTTGTTGCACCCTCGACAACTACTGTGATTATTATTATTTGACCATGCTGGTCATTTATTAACGTTTGAACATCTTGGCCATGTTCTGTTATAATCTCCACCCGGCACAGCCAGAAGAGGACTGGCCACCCCTCATAGCCTGGTTCCTCTCTAGGTTTCTTCCTAGGTTTTGGCCTTTCTATGGAGTTTTTCCTAGCCACCGTGCTTCTACACCTGCATTGCTTGCTGTTTGGGGTTTTAGGCTGGGTTTCTGTACAGCACTTTGAGATATCAGCTGATGTAAGAAGGGCTATATAAATACATTTGATTTGATACTATAACCAGCTAACAGAGCACAACATGTTGTACAGAACATGCCTGTGGTGGACAGTACAGGTCATGAGGTCCCAGCTGTTAGCATTCTTTCACAGCTCAAATGACTGGAACGTTAGCTACTGCAGGCAAGCCAACATGAATGGAAACCATTAAAGAAATATGTCTGTCTGTCTCTGTCTCAGTTTTCCATGAATAGCAAATTATGGTTTATAGGAATGGAGATGGCTGTTGTGGCTATAATGGAGAACACTGCCTTATACTGTATTTGTGGTCACAGGCAATGTTCCCTCTAAACTGTGTGAGTACGCACGTGTGTGCAGTAGCCCCGAGACTGCCACGCAGCTCCAACTGGACTGTCACACAGAAATATCAGCCCACAGAAAGAAGCAGGAGATTGGATTTCTCAACTTTCTAGAGCAGTGGTCACCAACCGGTCATCAAGATCCAAGGCATTCCTAGTCGATCGCCAAACCGTTCTGTAAAAAACCCAACGATAAATCGTTGTGTTCCTATTTTTTTTTATTGGTCTCAGGCTGTTGGTTGTAGGTACATCCGATTCAGCTGCCCTGTGTCCCGGGTAAGTGAACTGTTGCCATTTTGAACCATTTCATATGTCTTAAGGTACAAACTCTGCCTTCCCGTTGGGCCCAGAGAGCAAATCAAGTGCACTAAAGGCCTACCGCTGGCCAATCGGTTGGCTCATATTACTGTGTCTGCAGATATGTAGCAGGCATAAACGAAAGCTACAACAAAGTTGATACTGTGAGATTTCAAAACGTTTAAAATTATGACTAGAGAGACTCCACGAATACATCAAAGAGCTGCTGTTTTTATGTGTGAGTTAATGTTTAAGTTCTTACTCAGCACTGTTAACACTTTGTATTCAACACTTTTATAAACCATAAAATGCGCATTCTTCCTATTTCCACTCAGCGCTACAACAAGCAGTGCAGCAGTAATGAATGAGTAGGAAAGTGTATCTAGACTTACGTTATTATTAGCGGCTTGGATCTTTTTTTTAATATCAAGGAATCTTTAACTTCTTTGTTCATAGGAGTAACATGAATTTGTGCATGAGGCAGAAATAATGCGGTGCGACTTGAGTTTCCCCATCAGCTGGAAGACGGTGTCCCTTTTTGGTCAGTGTCAGTGGAGGAAAGGGACAGCGGAGGGATGTTGAGAGGCGGACCCTCAGTCTGCTCTCTCCCACCTCGGAAACTGACCATCAGATGCAGGCCCCATCAGCCCAGTAAAATAAATAGCTAATTATTTAAATGTATGCTCACTCAGCTGTGCCTCACAAGTAATACAACATATCTATTAATGGTGTGATAAAGCATACCTCAATTTTTTAAATATAATTATTTTTAAAATGTCCCTAACTACAATGCATTGACAGGGCAATTCGCAGTGATAATGTATTGGGCCTATAACTTACAGCACAAACATTACGACAGTACAGTTTTTAATTGGTCAATGTTGCATAGGTGTACGTTTTTTAAGTAATGTTAAAAACAAATCTGAGAGCTAGATCTCAGCTTGCATTTTGACTCAGAAAGTGATATTGACTCAGAAAAGGTTGGTGACCACTGTTCAAGAGTTTCTTGTTAACACTATCAACGTTTCCCTTTACTGTGGCATTTGTGATTGAATCAACACAATATTAGTGTTACGTACACCTCTAGGAAGAGGGAACGCAACACCCTGATACAACTCAACTCCCCGTGGAGTGAAAGAGGTATGGGAATGTAGGTGTGAGTGAGGATGACAAAAGGCAGAGAATTGGTACCGTTTACGGGGAATTTATTCCGTCACATGGTAATTTTGGGGAAAAGGGGCTGGACAGAACCAAAGCAAAGAAAATAAATATCAAAGCCCCCTCTCCAACCTACCCACTACTTATTTAACACCACCTGGTGTGCTAACCAAAATACAGGGGGTGGTCCACCCAGGTCTTACCTAGTGTGCATAGACAGAGTATATACTACTAGTATATGTATGCCCGCAGGCCTCTTGCCTAAGCACTTCCAAGGTGCCTTCCCCTTCCCCCCTGGGAACAAATGAAACAGAATAATCCAAACATAATAAAACAATTTCAAGAATAAAAAATACAGTTCTATTGGCACACACATACCACAAATCAGCAGCTACAAAAATACTTAACTAAATCTGTCTCTCAGCCACAACCAAGACAGGACATATTAATCATCAGCCTCATCTCTCTTCTGAGAAACAGAACACTGGCTTATATAGCTTCAGAAGGAGTTGGTAATTGAAGACAGCTGTTTCTGACGAGAGGGCAGGGTCAGCTCCAATCATCAATGGGGCCGACCAATCAGCTGCTTAGAGGAATCCAGGAAGCCATCCTGAAACACATACATACAAATAAACAAACCACAACAGAAACTGGGGAACGTAACAATTAGCCACTTTCAATGCAACATACTGAAACAAAACTAACTATGCAAGAGATTTTGTTGTAGTCAGAATGCTTCGGAATAGGATTCTATTGCGTTGACACTCATGCATGACTCAAAAATTCCTTGATGCCCTTCCAGACTCCTTCTGCCTACCCAAGGACGTCAGAGGACAAAAATCAGTTAACCACCTAACTGAGGAACTCAATTTAACCTCGCGCAATACCCTAGATGCAGTTGCACCCCTAAAAACGAAAAACATTTGTCATAAGAAACTAGCTCCCTGGTATACAGAAAATACCCGAGCTCTGAAGCAAGCTTCCAGAAAATTGGAACGGAAATGGCGCCACACCAAACTGGAAGTCTTCCGACTAGCTTGGAAAGACAGTACCGTGCAGTATCGAAGAGCCCTCACTGCTGCTCGATCATCCTACTTTTCCAACTTAATTGAGGAAAATAAGAACAATCCAAAATTTATTTTTGATACTGTTGCAAAGCTAACTAAAAAGCAGCATTCCCCAAGAGAGGATGGCTTTCACTTCAGCAGTAATAAATTCCTGAACTTCTTTGAGGAAAAGATCATGATCATTAGAAAGCAAATTACGGACTCCTCTTTAAATCTGTGTATTCCTCCAGGGCTTAGCTGTCCTGGATCTGCACAGCTCTGCCAGGGCCTGGGATCGGGAGAGACACTTAAGTGTTTTAGTACTATATCTCTTGACACAATGATGAAAATAATCATGGCCTCTAAACCTTCAAGCTGCATACTGGATCCTATTCCAACTAAACTACTGAAAGAGCTGCTTCATGTGCTTGGCCCTCCTATGTTGAACATAATAAACGGCTCTCTATCCACCGGATGTGTACCAAACTCACTAAAAGTGGCGGTAATAAAGCCTCTCTTGAAAAAGTCAAACCTTGACCCAGAAAATATAAAAAACTATCGGCCTATATCGAATCTTCCATTCCTCTCAAAAATTTTAGAAAAAACTGTTGCGCAGCAACTCACTGCCTTCCTGAAGACAAACAATGTATACGAAATGCTTCAGTCTGGTTTTAGACCCCATCATAGCACTGAGACTGCACTTGTGAAGGTGGTAAATGACCTTTTAATGGCGTCAGACCGAGGCTCTGCATCTGTCCTCATGCTACTAGACCTTAGTGCTGCTTTTGATACCATCGATCACCACATTCTTTTGGAGAGATTGGAAACCCAAATTGGTCTACACGGACAAGTTCTGGCCTGGTTTAGATCTTATCTGTCGGAAAGATATCCGTTTGTCTCTGTGAATGGTTTGTCCTCTGACAAATCAACTGTACATTTCGGTGTTCCTCAAGGTTCCGTTTTAGGACCACTATTGTTTTCACTATATATTTTACCTCTTGGGGATGTCATTCGAAAACATAATGTTAACTTTCACTGCTATGCAGATGACACACAGCTGTACATTTCAATGAAACATGGTGAAGCCCCAAAATTGCCCTCGCTAGAAGCCTGTGTTTCAGACATAAGGAAGTGGATGGCTGAAAACGTTCTACTTTTAAACTCGGACAAAACAGAGATGCTTGTTCTAGGTCCCAAGAAACAAAGAGATCTTCTGTTAAATCTGACAATTAATCTTGATGGTTGTAAAGTCGTCTCAAATAAAACTGTGAAGGACCTCGGCGTTACTCTGGACCTTGATCTCTCTTTTGACGAACATATCAAGACTGTTTCAAGGACAGCTTTTTTCCATCTACGTAACATTGCAAAAATCAGAAATTTTCTGTCCAAAAATGATGCAGAAAAATTAATCCATGCATTTGTTACTTCTAGGTTAGACTACTGCAATGCTCTACTTTCCGGCTACCCGGATAAAGCACTAAATAAACTTCAGTTAGTGCTAAATACGGCTGCTAGAATCCTGACTAGAACCAAGAAATTTGATCATATTACTCCAGTGCTAGGTTCCCTACACTGGCTTCCTGTTAAGGCAAGGGCTGATTTCAAGGTTTTACTGTTAACCTATACATTTACATTTACATTTAAGTCATTTAGCAGACGCTCTTATCCAGAGCGACTTACAAATTGGTGCATTCACCTTATGATATCCAGTGGAACAACCACTTTACAATAGTGCATCTAACTCTTTTAAGGGGGGGGGGGGGGGTAGAAGGATTACTTTATCCTATCCTAGGTATTCCTTAAAGAGGTGGGGTTTCAGGTGTCTCCGGAAGGTGGTGATTGACTCCGCTGTCCTGGCGTCGTGAGGGAGTTTGTTCCACCATTGGGGTGCCAGAGCAGCGAACAGTTTTGACTGGGCTGAGGGGAACTGTACTTCCTCAGAGGTAGGGAGGCGAGCAGGCCAGAGGTGGATGAACGCAGTGCCCTTGTTTGGGTGTAGGGCCTGATCAGAGCCTGAAGGTACGGAGGTGCCGTTCCCCTCACAGCTCCGTAGGCAAGCACCATGGTCTTGTAGCGGATGCGAGCTTCAACTGGAAGCCAGTGGAGAGAGCGGAGGAGCGGGGTGACGTGAGAGAACTTGGGAAGGTTGAACACCAGACGGGCTGCGGCGTTCTGGATGAGTTGTAGGGGTTTAATGGCACAGGCAGGGAGCCCAGCCAACAGCGAGTTGCAGTAATCCAGACGGGAGATGACAAGTGCCTGGATTAGGACCTGCGCCGCTTCCTGTGTGAGGCAGGGTCGTACTCTGCGAATGTTGTAGAGCATGAACCTACAGGAACGGGTCACCGCCTTGATGTTAGTTGAGAACGACAGGGTGTTGTCCAGGATCACGCCAAGGTTCTTAGCACTCTGGGAGGAGGACACAATGGAGTTGTCAACCGTGATGGCGAGATCATGGAACGGGAAGTCCTTCCCCGGGAGGAAGAGCAGCTCCTATACGCTATAAAGCGTTACATGGGCTTGCTCCTACCTAACTTTCCGATTTGGTCCTGCCGTACATACCTACACGTACGCTACGGTCACAAGACGCAGGCCTCCTAATTGTCCCGAGAATTTCTAAGCAAACAGCTGGAGGCAGGGCTTTCTCCTATAGATCTCCATTTTTATGGAATGGTCTGCCTACCCATGTGAGAGACGCAGACTCGGTCTCAACCTTTAAGTCTTTACTGAAGACTTATCTCTTCAGTAGGTCATATGATTGAGTGTAGTCTGGCCCAGGAGTGTGAAGGTGAACGGAAGGCTCTGGAGCAACGAACCGCCCTTGCTGTCTCTGCCTGGCCGGTTCCCCTCTCTCCACTGGGATTCTCTGCCTCTAACCCTATTACAGGGGCTGAGTCACTGGCTTACTGGTGCTCTTTCATGCCGTCCCTAGGAGGGGTGCGTCACTTGAGTGGGTTGAGTTACTGACGTGATCTTCCTGTCTGGGTTGGCGCCCCCCCTTGGTTTGTGCTGTGGTGGAGATCTTTGTGGGCTATACTCGGCCTTGTCTCAGGATTGTAAGTTGGTGGTTGAAGAGATCCCTCTAGTGGTGCGGGGGCTGTGCTTTGGCAAAGTGGGTGGGGTTATATCCTTCCTGTTTGGCCCTGTCCGGGGGTATCATCGGATGGGGCCACAGTGTCTCCTGACCCCTCCTATCTCAGCCTCCAGTATTTATGCTGCAGTAGTTTATGTGTCGGGGGGCTAGGGTCAGTTGGTTATATCTGGAGTACTTCTCCTGTCTTATCCAGTGTCCTGTGTGAATTTAAGTATGCTCTCTCTAATTCTCTCCTTCTCTCTTTCTTTCTCTCTCTCGGAGGATCTGAGCCCTAGGACCATGCGTCAGGACTATCGGGCATGATGACTCCTTGCTGTCCCCAGTCCACCTGGCCTTGCTGCTGTTCCAGTTTCAACTGTTCTGCCTGCGGTTATGGAACCCTGACCTGTCCACCGGACGTGCTACCTGTCCCAGACCTGCTGTTTTCAACTCTTAATGATCGGCTATGAAAAGCCAACTGACATTTATTCCTGATTATTATTTGACCATGCTTGTCATTTATGAACATTTTGAACATCTTGGCCATGTTCTGTTATAATCTCCACCCGGCACAGCCAGAAGAGGACTGGCCACCCCTCATAGCCTGGTTCCTCTCTAGGTTTCTTCCTAGGTTTTGGCCTTTCTAGGGAGTTTTTCCTAGCCACCGTGCTTCTACACCTGCATTGCTTGCTGTTTGGGGTTTTAGGCTGGGTTTCTGTACAGCACTTCGAGATATTAGCTGATGTACGAAGGGCTATATAAAATAAAATTGATTTGATTTGATTTGATACTCTACACAGATCAGTGCGGCATAACCAATCAGAACTGCAGTCGGCCTATATGCAAATAGATCATTGCCATATACGGATCTGTGCCATTTACGTTGAACTGGACTGTGTTTACAGTATGAGCGTTCGTGAGTAGATGCGCTTGTTTTGAGATCAAAGTGAGAGCTTGGCATTCTCTCAACCAGATTCACCTGGAATGCTTTTCCAACAGTCTTGAAGGAGTTCCCACATATGATGAGCACTTGTTGGCTGCTTTTCCTTCACTCTGCAGTCAAACTCATCCCAGATGGCGTAGCAGTGCAGACGTGTTTTGTTTGTCCTCTCGTGTACTTTTGTATTTTTCGTACTTTTTTGTATATATTTCAATTTTATTTTCAATCTCTTTTCCATTTTAATTAAATTACACCTTCCGGTAACCTGCCTCACTCAATGTGATACGGAACCGCTATTATTTTTTATTTTTAGACCATAGCCAGAACCACCTAGCCATCAGAAGCTAACCAGCTAAATAGCTACAAGCTATTTATTTAGTCATTGTTAGCCACTGCTTGCGGCCTTTACCTTCTGCACAGATACCAGCACTTTTTTTTAGCCTGGATAATACTCGCCAGCCTACCAGTATCGGACTGTTTCTCCACTACAATGCCGGATTCCTGTTATAAACCCTGTACCATTACTCCTGATCTTCACAGCTAGCTAGCTGCCACCGAATGACCCAGTACCGAAGCTATCCCTGAGCCAGGCCAGGCCCACCTCCCGGCCTATTCAGTTTTTCGCTAGCACCAGTTAGCCGTGAGCCAGGCGCATCTCCCGGCTAGCAAACTAAATTACTACAACTACAATACCTCTTTCGCCATCTGGCATCAATCCTTTGTCAACACGGCGCCCCGCCGCACCACCACGATTGGTCTGCCGACGAATACTCCATCCGCTGTGCCTTCAACTGGCTTCCGTCAGATGTCGGAGCAGACGCTTCTACTAACCCCGGGCTGCTAATTTTAAACGCTGTGTCGCGTGGTAGCGACTACTCCGTGGCATCCCTGTTCCATCTATTGCTGTCCCCAGGACCCTATGATCACTTGGCTACATAGCTGATGCCTGCTGAACTGTCCATTAATCACGGTACTCCATTCTGTTTATTTTTGTTTATCTGTCGGCCCCGGCCGCGAACTCAGGCTCTGTGTGTAGTTAACCGACCCTCTCTGCCCATTCATTGCCATTTTACCTGTTGTTGTCTTACCCGTTGTTGTCTTAGCTAGCTCTCCCAATCAACACCTGTGATTGCTTTATGCCACGCTTTATGTCTCTCTCAAATGTCAATATGCCTTGTATACTGTTGTTTAGGTTAGTTATCAATCAAATCAAGTTTATTTTATATAGCCCTTCGTACATCAGCTAATATCTCGAAGTGCTGTACAGAAACCCAGCCTAAAACCCCAAACAGCAAGCAATGCAGGTGTAGAAGCACAGCGGCTAGGAAAAACTCCCTAGAAAGGCCAAAACCTAGGAAGAAACCTAGAGAGGAACCAGGCTATGAGGGGTGGCCAGTCCTCTTCTGGCTGTGCCGAGAAGAGAACAGAACATGGCCAGAACATGGCCAGAACAGAACATGGCCAAGATGTTCAAACGTTCATAAATGACCAGCATGGTCAAATAATAATCAGGAATAAATGTCAGTTGGCTTTTCATAGCCGATCATTAAGAGTATCTCTACCGCACCTGCGGTCTCTAGAGAGTTGAAAACAGCAGGTCTGGGACAGGTAGCACGTCCGGTGGACAGGTCAGGGTTCCATAGCCGTAGTTAGTTATCATAGTTATCCATAGTTATCATTGTTTTAGTTCACAATGGAGCCACTAGTTCCACTCATACCTCTGATACCTCCTTTGTCCAACCTCCCACACATGCGGTGACCTCACCCATTATAACCAGCATGTCCAGAGATACAACCTCTCTTATCATCACTCAGTGCCTGGGCTTACCTCCGCTGTACCCGCACCCCACCATACCCCTGTCTGCACATTATGCCCTGAATCTATTCTACCACGCCCAGAAATCTGCTCCTTTTATTCTTTGTCCCCAACGCTCTAGATGACCAGTTTTGCTAGCCTTAGCCGTACCCTCATCCTACTCCTCCTCTGTTCCTCAGGTGATGTGGAGGTAAACCCAGGCCCTGCATGTCCTCAGGCACCCTCATTTGTTGACTTATGTGATCGAAAAAGCCTTTGTTTCATGCATGTTATCAGAAGCCTACTCCCTAAGATTGTTTTACTCACTGCTTTAGCACACTCCACCAACCTTGATGTCCTTGCCATGTCTGAATCCTGGCTTAGGAAGGCCACCAAAAATTCTGAGATTTCCATCCCCAACTACAACATTTTCTGTCAAGATAGAACTGCCAAAGGGGGAGGAGTTGCAATCTACTGCAGAGATAGCCTGCAAAGTTATGTCATACTTTCCAGGTATATACCCAAACAGTTCGACCTTCTAATTTAAAAAATGAATCTCTCCAGAAATAAGTCTCTCACTGTTGCCGCCTGTTATCGACCCCCCTCCGCTCCCAGCTGTGCTCTGGACACCATATGTGAATTGATCGTCCCCCATCTAGCTTCAGAGTTCGTATTGTTAGGTGACCTAAACTGGGATATGCTTAACACCCCGGCAGTCCTACAATCTAAGCTAGATGCCCTCAATCTCACACAAATCATCAAGGAACCCACCAGGTACAACCCTAAATCATAGACATTATCCCGACCAACTTGCCCTCCAAATACACCTCTGCTGTTTTCAATCAGGATCTCAGTGATCTCCGCCTCATTGCCTGTATCCACTATGGGTCCATGGTCAAACAACCACCCATCATCACTGTCAAACGCTCCCTAAAACACTTCTGCGAGCAGGCCTTTCTAATCGACCTGGCCCGGGAATCCTGGAAGGGTATTGACCTCATCCCGTCAGTCGAGAATGCCTGGTCGTTCTATAAAAATAATTTCCTCACCATCTTAAGCATGCCCCTTTCAAAGAATGCAGTTCTTGAAATGTTTTGGATTGACGGACCTTCATGTCTTAAAGTATTGATGGACTGTCATTTCTCTTTGCTTATTTGAGCTGTTCTTGCCATAATATGGACTTGGTCTTTTACCAAATAGGACTATCTTCTGTATACCACCCCTACCTTGTCAGAACACAACTGATTGGCTCAAACGCATTAAGAAGGAAAGAAATTCCACAAGGCACACCTGTTAATTGAAATGCATTCCAGGTGACTTCCTCATGAAGATGGTTGAGAAAATGCCAAGAGTGTGCAAAGATGTCATCAAGGCAAAGGGTGGCTACTTTGAAGAATCTCATATATAAAATATATTTGATTTGTTGTTACGCACGCCTCTGAGAAGAGGGAACGCAACTCCCTGCTACAACTCAACTCTGTGAAGTGCAAGAGGTATGGACTGCAGGTGCGAGAAAGGACGACAAAGGCAGAATTTACCATTTACTAGGATTTATTTTCTTACACGGTAATATGGGGAAAAGGGGCTGGACGGAACCAAAGCAAAGAAAGTAAATATCAAAGTTCCCCCTCTCCTATCTAACCTGCCTACCCACTTATCTTACCTAACTTAGCACCATCTGGTGCCCTAACCAAAATACAGGGGGTGGTCCGCCCAGGTCTTACCTAGTGTGCCTAGACAGTAAATATACTACGGGTATATGTATGCCCGCGGGCCTCTTGCCTAAGCACTCCTAAAGTGCCTTCCCCTTCCCCCCTGGGAACAAATGAAACAGAATAATTATTAACAATTTCACAAACACTCACAGGACATAGCAAAGCTGCTACCAACAACAACTAATATAGTACATACCAACACTTTCTGATACACAACCAACACTATCCAAAACATTCAATCTCCCTCTAATGTCTCTCCTCTCTCTCTAATCTCTCTCCTAAATATTCAATCTCCCTCTAATCTCTCTCCTGATCTCATCTCTCTTCTTCTGAACAGAACACTGGCTTTTATATCTTCAGGTGGCAATGGTGATTAGAGTCAGCTGCTTCTTGACGAGGGGGCGGGGTCAGCTCCAATCATCAATTAGCCTGGGGTCGACCAATCATCTGGTTGGGGAGTACTTCAGGAAGCCATCTCCTGAAACACACACTCAAATACAAACTAAAACACAGAAACTGGGGAACGTAACACGCCCACCACAAAAATTGCAAACATACAGTTTGTAATAACAAAACCCAACGCTTCCCCAGCTAGTAAACCCGTGATAGAGCGTCAGCAACCACATTCGCTGAGCCCTTCACATAGGCTATCTGTACATTATATCCTTGTACAATCAGAGCCCACCGCGTAAGGCGGCGGTTCTGATTGTACATTTGTTTCAAGAACACTAAAGGATTATGGTCTGTGAAGACCATAACAGGCAAGGCACTGGATCCCACATATACTTCAAAGAACTGTAAGGCTAGCAATAAAGCTAGCGTCTCTTGTTCAATTGTGGAGTACCTTGACTGACACGAGTTGAACTTACGGGAAAAGAAACTGACGGGCCGATCCACTCCATCTTCATCTTCCTGTAAGAGAACCGCACCCACCCCCACTATACTAGCGTCAACCTCCAACTTAAAAGGTTTGTCAAAGTTGGGGGCGGCAAGCACTGGGGCACTACAAAGTAGCGCTTTAGCGGACTCAAAAGCATGGTTACAATCCTTGGACCACCTAAATGGTACCTTGGGACTAAGCAGAGATGAAAGGGGAGCTACTACCGTCGAGAAATTCTTACAGAATGTACGATAGTACCCTACCATCCCTAGGAATCTGCACAACTGGGGTCGAGTCGTGGGAGCAGGAAAAGCAACAATTGCCTCCACCTTGCCAGATACTGGGCGCACTTGACCTTGTCCCACTTGTTTCCCTAAGTAAGTCACCGTAGCCTTCCCAAACTCACACTTGGCCAAATTGAGGGTTAAAGAAGCATTCTCCAACCTCTGAAACACACTTTTCAAAGTGGAGAGATGATCAGACCAAGTAGACGAATGTATCACCACATCATCAAGGTATGCAGTACAATTTGGCACATCTGCAAACACAATGTTAACTAGACGCTGAAAAGTAGCAGGTGCATTACACATGCCAAAGGGCATCACAGTGTATTGTACAAAGTTATCAGGCGTAACAAAAGCCGATATGTCAGAAGCTCGAGAGGTCAGAGGCACCTGCCAATAACCTTTTAACAAATCTAACTTACTAACGTAAGCAGCAGAGCCAATTCTATCAATGCAGTCATCTAATCGAGGTAGAGGAAAATAATCAGACTTTGTAACTGCATTTACACGACGATAGTCCGTGCATAAGCGGGATGTACCATCAGGCTTAGGAACAAGAATACATGGGGAACTCCAGGAGCTGTTACTGGGTTTTGCCATGTCATTCTGTAATAAATAAGCTACCTCACTTTTCATTACCTCCCTTTTCTTTGCATTAACCCGGTACGGATGCTGACGTATAGGAGCAGCGTTGCCCACATCCACGTCATGTTCCAAGATGGACGTGCGACTTGGAACGTCCTGAAACACACTGAGAAAACTGTTTATCAATAGGATAAGGTCCTTAGTTTGAACGTTATCCAAATGTTCCATTTGAGAGGGTAACTTCTTCAGCATCTCTGAATTACATAGGCGTTCACACTGCTGTAACGTATGGCGTAACTCCAACCCATCCTCCTCATCATCCTCTAGGTCCCAGCCAGGCTTCAGCACCACCGCAGCCACACTGGAGACGGCGGGCTGGACCGGCTTACTTGAGGAGCTGTCTGGAGAGTCACGGACATAATATTCTTTTAGCACGTTAACATGACACACACGGGAAGAACGCCTTCGATCTGGAGTCTTTATCACATAATTGGTGTCACTGAGTTTCTTTTCCACCAGATATGGTCCAGAAAAACGTGCTGGCAGAGATGAGCCAGGAATTGGCAACAAAACTAAAACTTGATCCCCTGGTGCAAAAGAACGGCCAACAGCCTTCTTGTCATAATGCAACTTCATGCGTTTTTGCGAAGAGGAGAGAGACTTTTGGGCTAACGCACATGCGGCGTGCAGTCTCTCCCGCATCTTACTGACATAATCCAACACATTTTTAGGGGCGCTGCTGGGTGTAGGAGATAAGATATGCTCCTTCAACACTTTCAGCGGACCCCTTGGGGTATGTCCAAACACAAGGTCAGCAGGGCTGAACCCTAAGGACTCTTGTATCGTTTCCCTAATAGCAAATAGGACAAAGGGCACCCCCTCATCCCAATCGGTACTGGTATCCATACAATACTTGCGTAGCATTGCCTTCAGCGTCTGATGCCAGCGTTCGAGAGCCCCTTGACTCTCTGGATGATACGGACTTGACCTGATGGGAAATACACAATGTCTTTAACACATTTGAAAACAGCTTTGACATGAAGTTGGATCCCTGATCAGTTTGGATTACTTTAGGGAGTCCAAACGTAAAGAACTTCACCAGTGCCTTCACCACAGTCTTAGCCGTTATAGTGTGGAGAGGAATAGCCTCTGGGTATCGAGTAGCACTGCACATTATTGTTAGTAGGAACTGGTTACCTGACCTGGTTTTCGGCAATGGACCTACACAATCAACTATCACTCTTTCAAACGGTTCCCCCACCACAGGAATCGGGCAGAGCGGTGCTCGAGGAACTGTTTGATTCGCTTTCCCAGTGAGTTGACATACGTGACATGTTTTACAAAATTGGACCACATCAGACTTCAAACCTGGCCAGAAAAAATGACGAAGGACCCGGTTATAAGTCTTTGTGATCCCCAAATGTCCAGACCACGCCTGGTCATGGGCGAGTGACAGCACCTGCTGTCGGAACGGTGTAGGAACAACCACTTGACACACTTCACTCCAGTCATTAACGGTGTCATGAGCTGCCCATTTACGCATTAAAACTCCTGCTTCCATAAAGTAGGCAGTCTCTAGTTTTAGCTTCTTCAATGGAAATTACCGAAGCAAAACACTTACGAAGACTGGTGTCTCCTTTTTGACATTCAATCACCTTCTCAGGGGTGACAGACAAAAGAATGTCATGTAATTGGGGCGCGATTTCACAGTCCCCTGCCTTAGTTTTTACTCCTGTAAAAACTGTCGGACTTGCAGAAGGAATACTCGATGCATTGTCTTCTACGTCAATATTCTCAAAAATGGAACTAGCCAAATCCACCACATCTCCAAGCTTGCGAGATTGTGCCCTCGTTAAGACACAAGCAGGAAAAACATGTGGAAATGCTTGAACCAATTTCTCATCTGCAATTCTGATTTCTGGGTTGTCTACTACCTCTAACACAGGAGTAACGTTACCACCAGCAATATCATTCCCTAGTAACAATGTGACTCCTTTTACTGGCAGTGTAGACACTACACCAACACGGAAACGTCCTGATACCAAGTCTGACACTAAGTGGACCCAGTGTAATGGTACAGGTACTGTTTTTGTCTCTATCCCCTGTAATATGACATGCGAGCCACAATATGTTTCAGGAGACCAGGGTAAAGCATCAGTAATGATTACTGACTGTGCCGCCCCGGTGTCTCGTAAGATTTTAATGGGCTTTTGATCAGCTTGTTCTCCAGTTAAGGAAACACAACCGGCAGAGATAAACGGAGCATAGACAGGATCCGGTTTCTCAAATGCCGAATCAATACCTCGGACCAACGGACGAGCCAAAGACTTGACTAAACCCAAACTTTTCCTTTTTGGGGACGGTGACTGGGACTGTTTCGGTTTATTTTTCAAAACTGGGCAGTCCGCAATCACGTGACCCTTTTGGTGACAGTAAAAACATTCACGGATTTCATGAAAAGACTTGTCAGAGGAAAAGCGACCTGAACGAGGCACTGACGACATAATCAGTCTACCTTCAAAACGAGGTGCACCAAAGACAGTCTTGTGTGTCAAAGCGTACTCATCTGCCAACACTGCTGCCTGGGCCAAAGTCACCACTTTCTGTTCATTTAAATGAACTACAATTCTATCAGGGAGGTTGCTTTTAAAATCCTCCAACAGCATCAACTCCCGAATATCAGCAAATGTGTTAGCTTTGCTGGCTGAACACCATCGATTAAACAGAGACTCTTTGTCCCTAGCAAACTCAACAAAAGTACGGTGAGAGGGTTTCTTGTGGTTCCTGAAGCGCTGTCTATAAGCTTCAGGCACCAACTCATAAGCCCGCAACACGGTAGTTTTAACTGTTTCGTAGTGTAAACTGTCTTCCAGGGAGAGAGCAGCTACTACTTCCTGGGCTTTCCCAGACAATTTACATTGCAACAGGAGCGGCCACAAGCTCAAACGCAGAGAAATAGGAATCAACTTCCGACTCTCGGAATGGTGGGACTAAAGCTATATTTTTACTTACATCAAAGTGGGCTTGATGATAAGCAGCTTTTGGAGTCGTACCGGAGCCAGCTTCTAGCTCCAGTTGTCGAATCCTCACCTCCTTGTCGGCTTCTATTTTCTTAATTTCAAGATCAAAATGCATTTGTCTCTCCTTATCTTGTTGCTCCATTTTTAACCGGGCCAGCCTCACCTTCAGCCTAGCGGTCCCGTCTGAACGACCTGAAGCAGAAGATAAAGGATTGAATCGAGGCAATGTAAAGGGGGTACGAGCAACCCCTTCCTCCGCCCTGTCCTCCGACTTGGCATCGGAAGGTCTACCCGTCTTCTCTCCTTGCAATGAGAGAATTCTTTCCCTTACTAATCCCTCCCTGACTAGCACCAAAAGCTCAGCCTTTAGGGCTTTCTCAGGGATAACAAATCCATAATGGTCAGCTATAGCTAAAAGGTCTACTTTTCGAAACCTCAACAAACAATCAATAGAGGGCGCTTCAATGAACTTGGAGATGGCTGAGGCAGCCATCTTGTACACAACAATCTACTGAACACACTAACTAAACAAGTCATCCAAACTCACAACCTACCATCACACCTCAATCACTAACCACAGAGAGCTCAGTGCAGCAGGGTCCGGTGGGTTTAATGGTATCCCGGATGAGCCCCCATTATGTTACGCACGCCTCTGAGAAGAGGGAACGCAACTCCCTGCTACAACTCAACTCTCTGTGAAGTGCAAGAGGTATGGACTGCAGGTGCGAGAAAGGACGACAAAGGCAGAATTTACCGTTTACTAGGATTTATTTTCTTACACGGTAATATGGGGAAAAGGGGCTGGACGGAACCAAAGCAAAGAAAGTAAATATCAAAGTTCCCCCTCTCCTATCTAACCTGCCTACCCACTTATCTTACCTAACTTAGCACCATCTGGTGCCCTAACCAAAATACAGGGGGTGGTCCGCCCAGGTCTTACCTAGTGTGCCTAGACAGTAAATATACTACGGGTATATGTATGCCCGCGGGCCTCTTGCCTAAGCACTCCCAAAGTGCCTTCCCCTTCCCCACTGGGAACAAATGAAACAGAATAATTATTAACAATTTCACAAACACTCACAGGACATAGCAAAGCTGCTACCAACAACAACTAATATAATACATACCAACAATTTCTGATACACAACCAACACTATCCAAAACATTCAATCTCCCTCTAATTTCTCTCCTCTCTCTCTAATCTCTCTCCTAAATATTCAATCTCCCTTTAATCTCTCTCCTGATCTCATCTCTCTTCTTCTGAACAGAACACTGGCTTTTATATCTTCAGGTGGCAATGGTGATTAGAGTCAGCTGCTTCTTGACGAGGGGGCGGGGTCAGCTCCAATCATCAATTAGCCTGGGGTCGACCAATCATCTGGTTGGGGAGTACTTCAGGAAGCCATCTCCTGAAACACACACTCAAATACAAACTAAAACACAGAAACTGGGGAACGTAACATTTGTTTAACACTTTTTTGGTTACTACATGATTCTATATGTGTTGTTTCATATACTTTTGATGTCTTCATTATTATTCTACAATGTAGAAAATAGTAAAAATAAAGAAAAACCCTTGAATGAGTAGGTGTGTCCAAACTTTTGACGGGTACTGCAGTCACTCATACAGATATAAAGGTCTGTAAAGCCTGTCTGCATACCTGATTTCTGTAACTGTTAGCTTACCTGTGTAATTTTGACATACAGTTGAAGTCGGAAGTTTACATACACCTTATCCAAATACATTTGAACTCAGTTTTTCACAGTCCTAGTAAAAATTCCCTGTCTTAGGTCAGGTAGGATCACTACTTTATTTAAAAAATGTGAAATGTCAGAATAATAGTAGAGAGAATGATTTATTTCAGCTTTTATTTCTTTCATCACATTCCCAGTGGGTCAGAAGTTTACATACACTAAATTAGTAGTTGGTAGCAATGCCTTTAAATTGTTTAATTTGTGTCAAACGTTTCGGGTAGCCTTCCACAAACTTCCCACAATAAGTTGGGTGAATTTTGGCCCATTCCTCCTGACAGAGCTGGTGTAACTGAGTCAGGTTTGTAGGCCTCCTTGCTCGCACACACTTTTTCAGTTCTGCCCACAAATCTTCTATAGGCTTGAGGTCAGTGCTTTTTGATGGCCACTCCAATAACTTGACTTTGTTGTCCTGAAGTCATTTTGCCACAACTTTGGAAGTATGCTTGGGGTCATTGTCCATTTGGAAGACCCATTTGCGACCAAGCTTTACTTCCTGACTGATGTCTTGAGATGTTGCTTCAATATATCTACATCATTTTCCTACCTCATAATGCCATCTATTTTGTGAAGTGCACCAGTCTCTCCTGCAGCAAAGCACCCCCACAACATGATGCTTCACGGCTGGGATGGTGTTCTTCGGGCTTGCAAGCCTCCCCCTTTTTCCTCCAAACATAACGATGGTCATTATGGCCAAACAGTTCTATTTTTGTTTCATCAGACCAGAGGACATTTCTCCAAAAGTACGATCTTTGTCCCAATGTGCAGTTGCAAACCGAGTCTGGATTTTTTATGGCGGTTTTGGAGCAGTGGCTTCTTCATTGCTGGGCGGCCTTTCAGGTTATGTCGATATAGGACTCGTTTGACTGTGGATATAGATACTTTTGTACCTGTTTCCTCCAGCACCTTCACAAGGTCCTTTGCTATTGTTCTGTGATTGATTTGCACTGTTCGCACCAAAGTACGTTCATCTCTAGGAGACAGAACGCGTCTCCTTCCTGAGCAGTATGATGGATGCGTGGTCCCATGGTGTTTATACTTGCGTACTATTGCTTGTACAGATGAATGGTGTACCTTCAGGCGTTAAAAATCCCAAGGATGAACCAGACTTGTGGAGGTCTATAAAAAAAAATCTGAGGTCTTGGCTGATTTCTTTTGATTTTCCCAGGATGTCAAGCAAAGAGGCACTGAGTTTGAAGGTAGGCCTTGAATTGACTCAAATGATGTCAATTAGCCTATCAGAAGCTTCTAAAGCCATGACATCATTTTCTGGAATTTTACAAGCTGTTTAAAGGCACAGTCAACTTAGTGTATGTAAACTTCTGACACACCGGAATTGTTATACAGTGAATTATAAGTGAAATAATCTGTCTGTAAACAATTGTTGGAAAAATCCTAACCGATTTACCAAAACTATAGTTTGTTAACAAGAAATTTGTGGAGTGGTTGAAAAATGAGTTTTAATGACTCCAACCTAAGTGTATGTTTTGCCAACATGTTTTGCCAACAAACCACTTGTTTTGCCAACATATTTCTGTTTTATCAATTTCTGTGCCGATCAATGGACAGTTCATTACATCTGTCAAATGAATATGTAGTCCATAGTTATGTTTGTATTTGTATTTCTTCTTGCATTTAAGATGGCGACGCTGCAATATACGCTCAGTGGCCAGTATACGCTGCATTTACGCTAGGCCTATATCTAAAAATACATACAGCCTAATGATATACACTCAGTGGCCAGTTTATTATGTACACCACCCCATTCACAGTGAGTCACGTGGCCTTGCCTTGCTATATAAAGCAGGCAGACAGGCATCGAGGCATTCAGTTACTGTTCGATTGAATGTTAAAATGGTCAAAACTAGTGACCTAAGCGACTTTGAGCGTGGTCTGATTGTCAGTGCTGATCCGATGAATCCGGACCGTTGATACCAGGTACAGGCTGGTGGCAGTGGTGTAATGGTGTGGGCAATGTTTTCCTGGCATAAGTTAGGTCCCTTGATACCAATTGATAAACGTGTCCATGCCTTGAAGAATTCAGGCTGTTCTAGAAGCAAAGGAGGGTCCGACCCAGTACTAGATGGGTGTACCCAATAAACTGGCCACACAGAGAATTCTGTTCTCAGGTTCATAACCCAATTTAATTATATTACTCAGTCTGCAAACCAGAATTTGTAAGATCCTGGTCGAATGAAACAGACGGAGGCCCAGCTAAAATAGTCAAAAAGGTTTATTCACGGGAACGTTCTAAAGTCAAGAATACAAAACAATACATTTTATACTGACTTCTCACGCCCACACATTCACACAACCATACGCACACAATATTTACATGGAAAATCTGGGTCAGATAGCAACATCTGACCCAGATTTACCATGTGAATTTGCTAAAGAAATGGCATGCACGTGATATACTCCCCCGAGGAAGGCTACCACAGAGACCAAGCCGGCGGAGGTGCCACTGGGGGAGCAGCTGAGCCAAGCAGCTGCTCACCCAGTGCCACTATAGTTAACTTCACCCACCTTCTCAAGGACTTCATATGGCCCGTTCCATCGGGCCAAAAGGTGGGGACCAACACCAACACTTTGTCTCCTGGCTGGAAGTCGCTTCGTTGCGCCCCTCTGTTGTACACCCGCGCTTGGGCTTCCTGGGCCTCCAGCATGTGTTCCTGTACCAAGGGCCACAGGGTTGCCAGCCAGTCTCATGTCTTCCACGTGCTCCACCATGGTTCGGTGGGGCGATGGTTGCTGTTCCCTGGCTTCTTTAGCCATGTCCAGCAGTCCTCTGGGTCGTCTCCCATACAGGAGTTCGAAATGAGAGAATCCTGTTGAGGCTTGGGGCATTTCTCGAATCGAGAACATCAGGTAGGGTAGCAGCTGGTCCCAATTCTTTCCGTCCGCCTCCATCACCTTCTTTAGCATCTGCTTCAGGATTCGATTGAATCTTTCCACCAGCCCATCGGTCTGCGGGTGATACACTGAGGTACGCAACTGGGTCATTTTCATTAATTTGCATAGATCCTTCATGATTTGCGACATGAACAGGGTTCCCTGGTCGGTCAATATCTCGTCTGGGATGCCTACTTGGGAGAACAGCATTACTAACTCACGTGCGATTCTCTTGGGGGCCATGGTGCGCAGGGGAATGTCTTCCGGATACCTAGTGGCATAATCCAGAATCACCAGGATGTATTGGTGCCCTCGGTTGCTCTTGGGTAGAGGTCCCACCAGGTCCATTGCAATCCTCCATTGCAATTGGTTAGGGGAATTAAGGGGCTGCGAAAGTGGGAGTAATCGTGCGGCAGTAATCTTCCACTGCTCTCTTCACCCTGGCCAGTAAAATCGTGCCTTGATCCTGTCTATGGTCTTCTCCACCCCTAGGTGAGCTACAAGAAGGTGGGAGTGCGCCAACTGCAAGACAGATAGTACAAAGGGACGGGGCACCAACAACAACTCTATACATTCGTCATTCTTCTTCACAACCTGATACCCCCATTTTTCTATAAAGAAGAAGCTGCTGTAAGTGATTTGACTTACCCCCTCCATGGGCTTTCCATCCACCACGGTCACCTGCTGGACAGCGCTGGCCAAGTTGGGATCCTCCAGTTGGGCCGTACCGAACCGGCCTGCTAGAGAGGCGGGCTCTGGCGCCACCTCATGGTCCATCAGGAACATGTCTTCCTGACTCGCCACCTCTCCCTCCAGTCTGGCTTAACGCGAGTCACCCTCCGAGAGGGGTTCTGTTGACGCCTGGTGGTCCACTTAGTGGAATCCACACATCCAGGCATCCCTCCTTCTGGCATCCCTCCCACCTCTCTGGCTTCCTCCTCCCTTCTGGTTCCCTCAGTTCCCCACGTCTGGACATACCGGCACAGGCAGGTTCGGGACGACTCCCACTGGTGCTGTGTGTTTTCCCTTTGTGGTCTGTAGGTGGAGGAGTGTGGTGGGGTAGTCCTTGGTCTCACCGTGTATGCACATGATGGCCATGGTGTCAGCCAGGTTTGAGGACTAGGTGACGTCAGGTCAGGTCAGTGTCACCATACCCCTGGAGTCCACGAGTGCCGTGGTTTCCTTTCCATTGGCTCTTACCGGTGTGACAGGGGAAGGACCACTCTCCTTAGCCCAGCATGCCATCAGCAAGCCAAAGGGCTGCCCAGTGGCTACCTCACTGGCTGAGGCCTCGGGACATCACAGTTTGGACAGTTCCAGGCAATGTCACACTCGTAGCATTTCCTGCTGTCCATGTTCAGGAAGGGGCGTCGTCTCGGGAAGCTGGCTGTTGGTGTGCCCCCATCCTTGGCCGGGGTCCCGGCGTGCTCCTCCGCCCTTTTTTGCTCCTTCAGACAAGTGGAAGGTTCCGCCTTCTGTGGTTGTCCGCTGCGCAGGAACTCCAAAGCCACCTGTTGTCCTTCCACCAGTTCCACCAGCTGATCTGCGCTCTGTGGGTTAGCTTGGCTTGCTAACTTTTTAGCTTCGGACGGGAGCAAGTGTAGAAATGTATCTATGACCACTTTCTCGATGGGCTTGAGTGTCAGGATTTCCTTTTTCAGCCCCTCGTGGTCAGCCGTCAGATCCTGATAGGTCTTCTGTGCCGCGCCTGACAGGAAGGGTTCTAGCAGGCTGGCCCATTGCTCATGGGGCCATTTCTCCCTAGCCGCCGTCCTCTCGAAGGCTTGGGAGGTAAGCCTTGATGTCGTCAGCCTCTGTTAGCTTCAGTATAAACCTAGTGGGTTTGGGGTGAGAGACTGCTGCGCCTGCTACCATGCCGGTCTGGGCGGATGTCAGCTGGCTGAGTTCAGCTCACAGGAGAGCAGTCTGCTGACACTGTTCCTCCAGCAGCTCCTGATGCATAGCCTGCTGGGCTTTGTTTATTAGGGAGTTTTGCACTCTGGGGAAAAGGGGGGAATTCACCACCCATTTCACAGTCCATAATCCGTTCTCGTTGTCTGTTCCGTACACAGTGGGGGTAGTCAGACTGTCCAGGTCACAACGGGTAATCACATAGATCTCTTTCTCTCTTCTCTCACACTCTCTTCTCTCACACTCTCTTCTCTCACACTCTCTTCTCTCACACTCTCTTCTCTCACACTCTCTTCTCTCACACTTCCCTCTCCGTTCTCTGCCCCTTTCTGCAGGCCGGTTCCTCTTTTATCCCCCCAGTACTCTCTTGCTTAATGATCCACAGGCTCGCCTCATTGGGGCAGGAAGTCCATATAAGGCTCGGGGGTGGAGCAAGCGGGCTGCAAGATATCTCCCTTCAATAACCACTCCCCTCACCTCTCCCTGCTGTTGGCCACAATATATGTATACACTACCGTTCAAAAGTTTGGGGTCACTTAGAAATGTCCTTGTTTTTGAAAGAAAGCACATTTTTTGTCCATTTAAAATAACGTCAAATTGATCAGAAATACAGGGTAGACATTGTTAATGTTGTAAATGACTGTTGTAGCTGGAAATGGCAGATTTCTATGGAATATCTACATAGGCATACAGAGGCCCATTATCAGCAACCATCACGACTGTGTTCCAATGGCATGTTGTTTTAGCTAATCCAAGTTTATAATTTTCAAAGGCTAATTGCTCATTAGAAAACCCTTTTGCAATTATGTTAGCACAGCTGAAAACTTGTGCTGTTTAAAGGAGCAATAAACTGGCCTTCTTCAGACTAGTTGAGTATCTAGAACATCAGCATTTGTGGGTTCGATTACAGGCTCAAAATGGCCAGAAACAAAGACCTTTCTTCTGAAACTCATCAGTCTATTCTTGTTCTGAGAAAGGAAGGCTATTCCATGCGAGAAATAGCCAAGAAAGGAAAGATCTGGTGCAATGCTGTGTACTACTCCCTTCACAGAACAGCGCAAACTGGCTCTAACCAGAATAGAAAGAAGAGTGGGAGGCCCCGGTGCACAGCTGAGCAAGAGGACAACTACATTAGAGTGTCCAGTTTGAGAAACAGACGCCTCACAAGTCCTCAACTGGCAGCTTCATTAAATAGTACCTGCAAAACACTAGTCTCAACGTCAACAGTGAAGAGGCAACTCCGGGATGCTGGCCTTCTAGGATTTGTGAATTTTCATCGACATTGGTGTCATATTGGCTTAGATATGATGGTAGAGAGATTTGAATTTAACATTGAGCTTCAACCAAAGCCTACTATTGGTTGGTGCGACAGCAATAACTTATTTGAGATCAGGAGAGTCTGGCTGTAGAATATCAGAGAGGAAAAGCTAGCTGAGTGTGTATGGTACATTTGACTGTAGGTAGAGAGGTTTGTATGATCTGCGCTTTATGATAAGAAGAACTCAACTACTGTAAGTCTGCTGCATGCTCGTTACTATAGAACAGATGTTTGTAAGATTGCTGCTCTGTGATAAGAACTCAGTGATTGTGTCTTTCATGTTTTGTCCTGTGAGTAGGGCACCCCCAGAGCACTCCACAGACAGTTGTGAAGACACAGAGATGAGACAAGGCTGAGAATACCCTGTATTGTATGTTGTTATTGTCTCAACCAACCATTTCTGCTGACTTTTACAACATCCTGTGTGGTTGGGGGACAGCTGAAGTTGTTGTCCTGTAATGCCATGACTGAGCTGTGTGTATATAGTCAACAATCCTGTCATGTGTGTGTGTGTGTGTGTGTGTGTGTGTGTGTGTGTGTGTGTGTGTGTGTGTGTGTGTGTGTGTGTGTGTGTGTGTGTGTGTGTGTGTGTGTGTGTGATTGTGAGTGATTGTGTGTGTGATTGTGTTTGTGTGAGTGCATGCATGTGTGTCACCTGTTTACTGTATAAACAAATCTGTAATCTACTGTGCAGTCAGATAATGTCACGCAGCTCGTCTCCCCTCCCCTGGCCTCCCCCATTCCACTTCTCTCTTTTAAAATGGATGGTGCCGGGTTCAGTCCAAATAGTACCACCATGAAATTATTTCATGGAAATCATACAGACCTTGCTCTTGTTCACTTTTGTCAATGGATTTATAGTCATTTATTCCAAACGCATACTTCAAAAGACAAGTTCTTATTACTGAGTCAACTTCTCTGGAGACACAATCCCTTTAAAAAACAACAACTGCATAAATCACACCGATTATGTAATCATTTTAGCACAAAGAATATTTCAGTTTCCTGGAGAGGCAGAGAAACAGCTTGTAAATGAGCTAGTTGTGATGTAGTTAACAGAGAGAAGCAAAGAGGAATCACATCTCCCAGGAGCTCTGACTGTGTCTAATACAGGAAGAGGAATATTTCACCTTGTGCAATAGGCCACGCATACATAAATGTCTCAGATGTGACTGATTGCCTCGTTAACTCTCCATACGTTTCATTGGTTAATTTAGTTATTGTATGTTCACCTGACTTGTATAAAACACCTGTATCGTTCTGTTTGAAGTGCGGTTGACCACAGGAAGTGATGCAATCTAGAGGCATGGTGGAGCCTTTGTTCCGAGCACTTGTGGTAAGTGTTTGGTGAGAGCACATGGCTACTACAGGTTGTGAGCTGGACTGCCTCAGAAAATGAATGCTTGCCTCCTGGGCTGTCAGTGGTATGCCAGCTGGGAAAATAAGTAACATCTCCTTCAGTGTTTAGCAGCAGACTGAACAGACATGGCCAGTACACATTCCACAGCTGCTACTCACCTCACCTGGCAACTGGACTACTGAAGGAACACTGCACAAAGAGACAGTTGGATTCTAACCAACGACAGTAACCTGGGTAACATTTTAACTGTAGTTTCGCATGGGATCTAATAACCACTGAACCACATCTGGAACTTGGCTGAACAGTTCATCCTAAAGCCTATTTTATGACAAGGAGACACTGGGAACTGGGAAGATGTATCTTGTAATGGAATAAACCTTTAGCGTCTGCTATAGGTTAGACATTGGTTTCCCTTGTGTGTGTGAAATATTTGCTGTGTACAGTAAAACACATTGGGGCTGTAGTGTGGAAGACCTATATTCTGTGTTATTACTTTGTGAAGTAGCTTGTGAGAGATAGCGGCAGTCCTGGGCCTATATAGTGAGAAACCAGCTGGTTTCTAGAACACTCCGTTTGTGCAACATGGTGCTGAGCTGACCCTCTGACTTCTGATGTAATAACAGAGAGAGGAATGAGAGACACTTCCAGAACCAATCTTAGAGACAACATGGAGGAAAAAACTCATGATAAAATGATATGAAAGGAAATATCAACAGCAGCAGTTTATATCAATATTATAGCTTTGTCTTTTCATATTATTTAGCCTTTAATTGAAATACTAAATACCATATGCTGTAAAAGCTGTATTGTAGCCTATAGTTTTAGTTTCCTCACACTTTTAACATCTCTTTTAATACTAACGTTTTCCGCCAATTTGATCATATCCCCAACTTTTTTCCGCCTTTTCTTTATCTGTAAGGTATTGAAGCATGAAAGCCGAAATGTTTAGCCTATTTCTACCAAATGACTTAGTAATCATTTCGGTGAAGTTTGACTACGGCTTAGTATGAAATGCAGCCTTAATGCTGAGGCGGTATTCACACGCACTATGCTCTTAATCTCTTCATGGTTGCTAGGCAGCGCCTGTTAACCATCCTCTTGCCAGTTATTAACTTTGCAAGGCATGTCACTTCGTCCCATCTCTTGGTATCGTCCACCACTAAGCACGCACTGTTTCTTAACCACAACTGGATGGATCCAGAAATAATTACTGTGGGAATAAACATCACTGAATAACAAATATTGGAATAAAGTAGGCTAATGCAGTTGAAGGCATGTATCAAATAGTTGCTTACTGAAACTCCCAGAGTCTTCCCATCCTTGTAGCCTTTACATTTGAAGCAATAGCCTACCCGTGTGTGGTCAACTAGATGATAGCGCCATTGAGACAAGCTCGGGGACTCGTTTTGATAGATCAATAAATGTCAGATTTATTTATCTTTTTTCCCCCTGAATCTCCGTTTGGATATTTGGTTTGGATAGCCTACAATTAGGCTGGAAAAATGTTAAGGGGTCTGAATACTTTCCCGAATGTGTGTTGACTGTGATCAGGTAGGTGTGTCTTGTCTCTGTAATGATCAAAATAACAAACTATTGATTTCATTTGGACGGTTCAGCCATGGCTGCACAGACCTGTAACATAGGCCTAATTAAAATATTTGATTATTTTGAAAATAAATTGTATTAGTCCTGTAATGTTTCTTGGGACCTGCCTAAATTAATAAATAATTGGTTTCTTTTTGGTGTATATTCTCAATGGATTCATTAAAATAGACCCCACCCACATCTGCACACCACTACTGCCACTCATCCCCAGCATGCACGGGAGATATAAAAGGTGTATGTAGGCAAGAATGTGGTAAAAATGGGCCTGTTTGTAAGGCGGTAATCCCTCATTTTTTACAGGCTAAATACCTTAAATCCTATGTGAAAGCAGTAGTTGATTAGAGGATCTGCTGAAAATGCTTGTAGTAGCAGAAACCAGCTATGAGGATAGCCAACAGATGTTACACTGATGTCACACACACTGATGTCAAAGTAAAGATCCTCTTCATTATTTTGCCCTTCTAATATGGGGAAACGGTTTCTGATGTTTAGTGTACACATTGTGTTATGCATATTGAACCTATTTCATATGATTATGCAAGAATGCTGTATGTACAATGCCACACAATGTTTAATCATGTGTCTTCATGAACAAATAAAAATACATTCCAGCACTCTGATCATATTCTTAAAAACCAGCAGGCATAGCCAGTTTCTAGGCCTCCACCCCTCTCCACTATAACAGTGACTCACTCCGTCTTCCAGTCTTCTATCAGAATGAATGGCATTCTGCCTGTTATGTATAGCCTACTGAGAAAGCCTGTTCACCTGGCACTGCGCCAAGCCTCTAATTTGAACACAGGCCTGCTGGAGGCTGCAAAGCAGGGTAGAGGGGAAGAGGAGGGAAAGCCCAACCCAAGTGTGAGGGACGTGTGTGGAGGAGAGGAGAGCTCTAGGCTGCTGGAGGTTGCATGGCGGCAGAAAGAGGGAGGGGAGAGGAGGCCCAGCCCAGTCAGAAGGGCTGTGTGTTGGGGAGAGGAGAGCTCTAGGCTGCTGGAGGTTGCATGGCGGCAGAAAGAGGGAGGGGAGAGGAGGCCCAGCCCAGTCAGAAGGGCTGTGTGTTGGGGAGAGGAGAGCTCTAGGCTGCTGGAGGTTGCATGGCGGCAGAAAGGGGGAGGGGAGAGGAGGCTCAGCCCAGTCAGAAGGGCTGTGTGTTTGGGAGAGGAGAGCTCTAGGCTGCTGGAGGTTGCATGGCGGCAGAAAGAGGGAGGGGAGAGGAGGCCCAGCCCAGTCAGAAGGGCTGTGTGTTGGGGAAAGGAGAGCTCTGTGCTGCCTGGGTCTGGTTCCCCAAGTTGGAATGGATGGCTGTGCTGCTCATCAATGAGGGTGAGTCATCTGAGGTGAGTCATGAGGCAGCCAGCAGCTCCATTCTAACAGTTCTGTTCTGTTAAAGTGGATGTGAGCCAAGGCACTGACTGGCTGGCAGACTGGCTGGCTACTGCTGCTTCTATTCACAATAGAGGAATTCAAAGGAAATACATTCTAGAAAACTGTTGGAGCTGTATGATATGGGTGCATTTCATAATACAGCACAATATCAAATCAAATCAAACTTTATTTGTCACATCCGCCAAATACAACAAGTGTAGACCTTACTGTGAAATGCTTAATTACAAGCCCTTAACCAACAGTGCAGTTCAAGAAAGAGTTAAGAAAATATTTACCAAATAAACTGAAGTAAAAAATAATAAAAAGTAGCACAATAAAATAACAATAACAAGGCTATGTACAGGGGGTACCGGTACCAAGCCAGTGTGCGGGGGTATAGGTTAGTCGAGGTAATTTGTACAGGTAGGGGTGAAGTGACAATGCATAGATAATAAACAGTGAGTAGCAGCAGTGAACAAAACAAATGTAGGGGGTGGGGGGGTGTCAATGTAAATAGTCCGGTGGCTATTTTATTAATTGTTCAGCAATCTTTTGGCTTGGGGGTAGAAGCTGTTAAGGAGCCTTTTGGTCCTAGACTTGGCGCTCTGGTACCACTTGCCGTACAGTAGCAGAGAAAACAGTCTATGATTTGGGTAACTGGAGTCTCTGACAATTTTTGGGGCTTTCCTCTGACACCGCCTAGTATATAGGTCCTGGATGGCAGGAAGCTTGGCCACAGGGATGTACTAGGCCGTATGCACTACACTCTGTAATGCCTTACAGTCAGATGCCGAGCAGTTGCCATACCAGGCGGTGAAGCAACCTGTCAGGATGCTCTCAATGGTGCAGCTGTATAACTTTTTCAGGATCTGGGGACCCATGCCAAATCTTTTCAGTCTCCTGGGGGGGAAAAGGTGTTGTCGTGCCCTCTTCACGGCTGTCTTGGTGTGTTTGGACCATGATAGTTTGTTGGCTATGGTGGACACCAAGGAACTTGAAACTCTCAACCCGCTTCACTACAGCCCCGTCGATGTTAATGGGGGCCTGCTCGGCCCGCCTTTTCCTGTAGTCCACGATCAGCTCCTTTTGTCTTGCTCACATTGAGGGAAAGGTTGTTGTCCTGACACCACACTGCCAGGTCTCTGACCTCCTCCCTATAGGCTGTATCATCGTTGTCGGTGTTCAGGCCTACCACTGTTGTGTCATCAGCAAACTTAATGATGGTGTTGGAGTCGTGTTTGGCCACGCAGTCGTGGGTGAACAGGGAGTACAGGAGGGGACTAAGTACACACCCCTGAGGGGCCCCAGTGTTGAGGATCAGCGTGGCAGAGGTGTTGTTGCCTACCCTTACCACCTGGTGGCGGCCCGTCAGGAAGTCCAGGATCCAGTTGCAGAGGGAGGTGTTAAGTCCCAGGGTCCTTAGCTCAGTGATGAGCTTTGTGGGCACTATGGTGTTGAACACTGAGCTGTAGTCAATGAACAACATTCTCACATAAGTGTTCCTTTTGTCCAGGTGGGAAAGGGCAGTGTGGAGTGCGATTGAGATTGAATCATCTGTGGATCTGTTGGGGCGGTATGCGAATTGGAGTGGGTCTCGGGTATCTGGGAGGATGGTGTTGATGTGAGCCATTACCAGCCTTTCAAAGCACTTCATAGCTACTGACGTGAATGCTACGGGGTGGTAATAATTTAGGCAGGTTACCTTCGCTTCCTTGGGCACAGGGACTATGTTGGTCTGCTTGAAACATGTAGATATTACAGACTCGGTCAGGGAGAGGTTGAAAATGTCAGTGAAGACACTTGCCAGTTGGTCCTGCTCATGCTTTGAGTACACGTCCTGGTAATCCGTAATATGAATGTATTTCCTAGTTTCATAATGTATTTCAGATATTATATATTGTAGCAATGTTAGGGCTAGATATGGCACATTTACTGTATAAATAAGTGTGAATAAGCGTGCTTTAAAATACAATAGTATGCATCAATAAATGTTACTGACCTATTACAAATGAACCTGTCATGAAATGCTGTGTAGCAACCTGAGCATTTACCCGACCAAGCAGAGGCATGATCTCATTATTATCAGAATAATGATAATGATCATCTCAGTTTTGGTATCAGTTACAATCCCTGAAGGTCAGATGGTGTTTGTGAGATTACAGTAGGCTGACTGTGGTTGACAAAACACTCATCTGACTAGTAGGGCTGGTTTCAATTTCTCTATCTCCCCAACCTATCAGTCAGTCTCTCTATCTACCCCACCTACCTGTCTGTCTGTCTCAGACTCACTCCAACTCCTGTCAGAACAGTCACACCACATCACAAGCTAAACTTAAAATAGATATATTTGACAGAATCTGTAAAAACCAGGTATTTTGACTGTTTCAGCCCGAACTGCCATTGGTGACCGGTGCGTACTGCTATCTTTAAATCCTGTTGTGGCTGTGAAACCACTGCTGTTGGCGTGCTGCCAAAGTCTCCCTGATAATATCTGAGGTGCCGTATCACAGAGAAACACTGCCAGGAGCAGAGATGTAATATACAGCTCCTTATCTCAACATAGCTTCACATTCATTTATATGTAGAGCTACGGTACTGCTTATCAAGCCACTGCAACCACGCACACAATCACACACACATCTCAACACTAGATCATTGTGTCCTGTCTGTGTATGCATGTGCGCACGTGTGTATGTGTGTGTGTGTGTCAACACACCAGGATTGCTTGAAAGGTCTTAGCTGTATGGAAAATGTGTGAGAGTCGACCAACGCCAGTGACATATTCATGGAGATAAACCAAGCAGCAGGTATGTTTATCTTTCTGATGGATGTTTTCTGTATATCTGATAGGGTCTGTGGCACTCATTTAGTCATACAACTGTTACAATACTGTAACAGCAAGAGGCAGGCAGAACCACTTCCTTTTTCAAGGAACAAGAGCATTAGTGCTGAATGTGGCAACATTTCGTTGCATCATTCATGAACGATGGGTGTGTTTGCATAGAAATTAATGAAAGACAGGGTTTACTTCACCTTTAAATGAGTGAATGAAGGGGCTACCTCTGCTTCAGTCTCTGCGCTTCTATTTCCAGCTGCCCACTGCCTTAACTTTGAGACTGCCTGCTGCCCACTGCCTTAACTTTGAGACTGCCTGCTGCCCACTGCCTTAACTTTGAGACTGCCTGCTGCCCACTGCCTTAACTTTGAGACTGCCTGATGCCCACTGCTTTAACTTTGAGACTGCCTGCTGCCCACTGCCTTAACTTTGAGACTGCCTGATGCCCACTGCCTTAACTTTGAGACTGCCTGCTGCCCACTGCTTTAACTTTGAGACTGCCTGCTGCCCACGCCTGAAACTGGGTAGTCTCATTTACCTCTTCTTCTTTACCCCATTAAGTCTCCTCTCCTCCCAGACAGTGGTGGACGGCTCATAATAACTGCTGGAATGCAGGGCATGGAATGGTATCAAACACATGAAAGTCTGCCCTCCCTAATTAAGGTTCCACCAGTTACCTATGTTATACATGCACTAACGCACATACACATACACACAAGCATAAACACGCAAGCATACAAACCCATCAAGCAGGTGAACACACTTGTGTGCATGTGCTCTTAACATTTTGTTACAATATGAATGCGCACACTTACGCAGTAACAGGCAAAGGCAAGCACCCGCAAACAAACACTTTCTCTCTCTCACACACACACACACACACACACACACACACACACACACACACACACACACACACACACACACACACACACACACACACACACACACACACACACACACACACACACACACACACACACACACACACACACACAACACACACAGGAAGCTCTGAGGTGACTCAATGCTATATTTATTTAGGTTCATAGTGGTAGCAGAGAGCATATGACTCGCAGGTTCCATTGTGACCTCGTGGCTCCCAGGCTGTGTGAGTAGTGACAGATTAACAGAGAACGTTGTGGCTGCTGTTGTTTGGAAGACCACAATCCATGCTCTGGGGCTTCTCCACCTCAGATGGATATAATCTCTCTCGCTTTCTCTGTGTGTGTGTGTGTGTGTGTGTGTGTGTGTGTGTGTGTGTGTGTGTGTGTGTGTGTGTGTGTGTGTGTGTGTGTGTGTGTGTGTGTGTGTGTGTGTGTGTGTGTGTGTGTGTGTCTACAGTGCCTTGCAAAAGTATTAATCCCCCTTGGCGTTTTTACTATTTTGTTGCATTACAACCTGTAATTTAAATAGATTTTTATTTGGATTTCATGTAACGGACATACACAAAATAGTCCAATTTGGTAAAGTGAAATGAAAAAAATAACTTGTATAAAAAAATACGGAAAAGTGGTGAGTGCATATGTATTCACCCCCTTTGCTATGAAGCCCCTAAATAAAATCTGGTGCAACTAATTAACTTCAGAAGTCACATAATTAGTTAGATTGCACACAGGTGGACTTAATTTAAGTGTCACATGATCTGTCATATGATCTCAGTATATACAGTTGAAGTCAGAAGTTTACATACACTTAGGTTGGAGTCATTAAAACTCGTTTTTCAACCACTCCACAAATTTCTTGTTAACAAACTATAGTTTTGGCAAGTCGGTTAGGACATCTACTTTGTGCATGACACAAGTCATTTTTCCAACAATTGTTTACAGATTATTTCACTTATAATCCCCTGTATCACAATTCCAGTGGGTCAAAAGTTTACATACAGTGGGGCAAAAAAGTATTTAGTCAGCCACCAATTGTGCAAGTTCTCCCACTTAAAAAGATGAGAGAGGCCTGTAATTTTCATCATAGGTACACTTCAACTATGACAGATAAAATGAGAAAAGAAATCCAGAAAATCACATTGTAGGATTTTTTATGAATTTATTTGCAAATTATGGTGGAAAATAAGTATTTGGTCACCTACAAACAAGCAAGATATCTGGCTCTCACAGACCTGTAACTTCTTCTTTAAGAGGCTCCTCTGTCCTCCACTCGTTACCTGTATTAATGGCACCTACAAACAAGCAAGATTTCTGGCTCTCACAGACATGTAACTTCTTCTTTAAGAGGCTCCTCTGTCCTCCACTCGTTACCTGTATTAATGGCACCTGTTTGAACTTGTTATCAGTATAAAAGACACCTGTCCACAACCTCAAACAGTCACACTCCAAACTCCACTATGGCCAAGACCAAAGAGCTGTCAAAGGACACCAGAAACAAAATTGTAGACCTGCACCAGGCTGGGAAGACTGAATCTGCAATAGGTAAGCAGCTTGGTTTGAAGAAATCAACTGTGGGAGCAATTATTAGGAAATGGAAGACATACAAGACCACTGATAATCTCCCTCGATCTGGGGCTCCACGCAAGATCTCACCCCGTGGGGTCAAAATGATCACAGTGAGCAAAAATCGGTGAGCAAAAATCCCAGAACCACACGGGGGGACCTAGTGAATGACCTGCAGAGAGCTGGGACCAAAGTAACAAAGCCTACCATCAGTAACACACTACGCCGCCAGGGACTCAAATCCTGCAGTGCCAGACGTGTCCCCCTGCTAAGCCAGTACATGTCCAGGCCCGTCTGAAGTTTGCTAGAGAGCATTTGGATGATCCAGAAGAAGATTGGGAGAATGTCAGATGAAACCAAAATAGAACTTTTTGGTAAAAACTCAACTCGTCGTGTTTGGAGGACAAAGAATGCTGAGTTGCATCCAAAGAACACCATACCTACTGTGAAGCATGGGGGTGGAAACATCAGGCTTTGGGGCTGTTTTTCTGCAAAGGGACCAGGACGACTGATCCGTGTAAAGGAAAGAATGAATGGGGCCATGTATCGTGAGATTTTGAGTGAAAACCTCCTTCCATCAGCAAGGGCATTGAAGATGAAACGTGGCTGGGTCTTTCAGCATGACAATGATCCCAAACACACCGCCCGGGCAACGAAGGAGTGGCTTCGTAAGAAGCATTTCAAGGTCCTGGAGTGGCCTAGCCAGTCTCCAGATCTCAACCCCATAGAAAATCTTTGGAGGGAGTTGAAAGTCCGTGTTGCCCAGCAACAGCCCCAAAACGTCACTGCTCTAGAGGAGATCTGCATGGAGGAATGGGCCAAAATACCAGCAACAGTGTGTGAAAACCTTGTGAAGACTTACAGAAAACGTTTGACCTCTGTCATTGCCAACAAAGGGTATATAACAAAGTATTGAGATAAACTTTTGTTATTGACCAAATACTTATTTTCCACCATAATTTGCAAATAAATTCATTAAAAATCCTACAATGTGATTTTCTGGATTTTCTTTCCTCATTTTGTCTGTCATAGTTGAAGTGTACCTATGATGAAAATTACAGGCCTCTCTCATCTTTTTAAGTGGGAGAACTTGCACAATTGGAGGCTGACTAAATACTTTTTTGCCCCACTGTACACTAAGTTGACTGTGCCTTTAAACAGCGTGTACAATTCCAGAAAATGATGTCATGGCTTTAGAAGCTTCTGATAGGCTAATTGACATCATTTGAGTCAATTGGGGGTGTACCTGTGGATGTATTTCAAGGCCTACCTTCAAACTCAGTGCCTCTTTGCTTGACATCATGGGGAAATCAAAAGAAATCAGCCAAGACCTCAGAAAAACAATTGTAGACCTCCACAAGTCTGGTTCATCCTTGGGAGCAATTTCCAAACACCTGAAGGTACCACATTCATCTGTACAAACAATAGTACGCAAGTATAGACACCATGGGACCACACAGCCGTCATACCGCTCAGGAAGGAGATGCGTTCTGTGTCCTAGAGATGAACGTACTTTGGTGCGAACAGTGCAAATCAATCCCAGAACAACAGCAAAGGACCTTGTGAAGATGTTGGAGGAAACAGGTACAAAAGTATCTTTATCCACAGTAAAACGAGTCCTATATTGACATAACCTGAAAGGCCGCCCAGCAAGGAAGAAGCCACTGCTCCAAAATCGACATAAAAAAGCCAGACTATGGTTTGCAACTGCACATGGTGACAAAGATCATACTTTTTGGAGAAATGTCCTCTGGTCTGATGAAACAAAAATACAACTGTTTGGCCGTAATTACCATCATTATGTTTGGAGGAGGGGAGGCTTACAAGCCGAAGGACACCATCCCAACCGTGAAGCACGGGGGTGGCAGCATCATGTTGTGGGGGTGCTTTGCTGCAGGAGGGACTGGTGCACTTCACAAAATAAATGGCATCATGAGGCAGGAAAATTATTTGGATATATTGAAGCAACATCTCAAGATGTCAGGAAGTTAAAGCTTGGTCGCAAATGGGTCTTCCAAATGTACAATGACCCCAAGAATACTTCCAAAGTTGTGGCAATATGGCTTAAGGACAACAAAGTCAAGGTATTGGAGTGGCCATCACAAAGCCCTGACCTCAATCCTATAGAAAATATGTGGGCAGAACTGAAAAAGCGTGTGCGAGCAAGGAGGCCTACAAACCTGACTCAGTTACACCAGCTCTGTCAGGAGGAATGGGCCAAAATTCACCCAACTTATTGTGGGAAGCTTGTGGAAGGCTACCTGAAATGTTTGACCCAAGTTAAACAATTTAAAGGCAATGTTACGAAATAGTAATTGAGTTTATGTAAACTTCTGACCCACTGGGAATGTGATGAAAGAAATAAAAGCTGAAGTAAATCATTCTCTCTACTATTATTCTGACATTTCACTTTCTTAAAATAAAGTGGTGATCCTAACTGACCTAAGACAGGGAATTTTACTAGGATTAAATGTCAGGAATTGTAAAAAACTGAGTTTAAATGTATTTGGCTAAGGTGTATGCAAACGTCCTACTTCAACTGTACATATGAAATGGGTGATGCAATAATTACACACAATTAAAGTGACTAAGATACCGTAGAATAGTGTGGAGTGCGGTTTATTCATATGAGAGGAGTAGTCATAGATACGGAAACATTATTAAAGTGGCCAGTGATCCATTTCTAAAAGTGTCCAATGATTCCTAATCTATGTCTATAGGCAGCCGCGTCTGATGTGCTAGTGATGGCTGTTTAGCAGTCTGATGGCCTTGAGATAGAAGTGGTTTTTCAGTCTCTCGGTCCCAGCTTTGATGCACCTGTACTGACCTTGCCTTCTGGATGATAGCGGGGTGAACAGGCAGTGGCTCGGGTGGTTGATGTCCTTGATGAGCTGTTTGGCCTTCCTGTGGCATCGGGTGCTGTAGGTGTCCAGGAGGGCGGGAATTTTCCCCCCGGAAATGTGTTGGGCAGACCGCACCACCCTCTGGAGAGCTTTGTGAATGTGGGCGGTGCAGTTGCCGTACCAGGCGGTGATACAGCCCGACAGGATGTTCTCAATTGTGCATCTGTAAAAGTTTGTGAGGGTTTTATGTGTTAAGTCAAATTTCTTTAGCCTCCTGAGGTTGAAGAGGCACTGTTGCGCATTCTTCACCACACTGTCTGTGTGGGTGGACCATTTCAGTTTGTCAGTGATGAGTACGCAGAGGATCTTGAAGCTTTCCACCTTCTCCACTACTGTCCCATCGATGTGGATAGGGGGGTGCTCCCTCTGCTGTTTACTGAAGTCCACGATCATCTCCTTTGTTTTGTTGACGTTGAGTGAGAGGTTATTTTCCTGGCACCACACTCCCAGAGCCCTCACCTCCTCCCTGTAGGCTGTCTCTTCGTTGTTGGTAATCAAGCCTACCACTGTAGTGTCGTCTGCAAACTTGATGATTGAGTTGGAGGCGTTCTTGGCAGTGCAGTCATGGGTGAACAGGAAGTACAGGAGGGGGCTGAGCACGTGTTGAGGATCAGCGAAGAGGATGTGTTATTTCCTACCTTCACCACCTGGGGGCAACCCTTAAGGAAATCCAGGACCCAGTTGCACAGGGCGGGGTTCAGATCCAGAGCCTCGAGCTTGATGATGAGCTTGGAGGGTACTATGGTGTTGAATGCTGAGCATAGTCAATGAACAGCATTCTTACATAGGTATATGCCTCTTGTCCAGATGGGACAGGGCAGTGTGCAGTGTGATGGCGATTGCATCGTCTGTGGATCTATTGGGGCGGTAAGAAAATTGAAGTGGGTCTAGGGTGGCAGGTAAGGTAGAGGTGATATGATCCTTGATTCTTCTCTCAAAGCACTTCATGACAACAGAGGTGAGTGCTACGGGGTGATAGTAATTTAGTTCAATTACCTTTGCTTTCTTAGGTACAAGGACAATGGTGGCCATCTTGAAGCATGTGGGGACAACAGATTGGGATAGGGAGAGATTGAATATATCTGTAAACACATCAGCCAGCTGGTCTGCTGCATACAGTCAGATGCATACAGTCTCATACTTTCTATCACATACTGTCAAAGAAATGTTTGTATACAGGTACATATGTGTGTGAGCTTGAGCGCTTGTTCATGTGTGTGTGCTCGCACGTTAGTGTCACATGGTTTCCTACCAGCCAGGACACGTGGTATTGGCTGCTTCTTACTGGAACACAGGACGCACCAGTCTGGACCGGGTGTCTCACATGGCTGACCTGCCTCTGAAGATGAACATGCTTCATTCAGAATGCATTAATGGACAGGGCCATGGAAAATCCTGTCTGTCTGGGGAGAGAGGATATGATAGGATCGGAGCACTCCCCTCCACCAGGCCTGGACTCTCCTCTCTGGGTGTTATAATAATAACATTATTACATAAAGTATATTATATCTTATATTGGAAGCTAAGCCATCTCAGATCTGTAGTAGATCAAGGTTAGCACTGCAGCCACCTGTTCTCTCCTTGCTGTTGTTCTTGTTGTGATTGTGGTCTAATCAAGACATGATGCAAGTCCAGGCTCTGAATGAGAAACCGCTTTAAACAGGCTGGCTGAACTCCAAATCAGTCTGTAATCACCATCACCTTCCTTCCTGTGGACATGAAAGGAATCTACCACACACCTATGCCTGTATCCACAAAGCGTCTCACAGTAGGAGTGATGATCTAGAATCAGATCCTACCTATCTATATAATATTTTTCATTATAATCTAAAAGGGCAAAACTGATCCTAGATCAGCACTCCTACTCTGGGAGGCTTTGAACATACGGGCCCTGGTGTAAGAAGATGTGACCCTGGACTGTAGATAATGCCGTTTCTAATTCGTTAAAGTGTGTGGACTCTTGATACTCTTTGATAATCTTTTCAATGTACTCCAGTCTTGTTTGCCGTCATGTTTTCTGTGATCCATTTTTAACAGAGTCATATTAATCACCATCCTTCCATTTTTAACTGGCAGCCATGTTAATCACCATCCTTCCATTTTTAACTGGCTGCCATGTTAATCACCATCCTTCCATTTTTAACTGACAGTCATATTAATCACCATCCTTCCATTTTTAACTGACAACCATATTAATCACCATCCTTCCATTTTTAACTGGCAGCCATGTTAATCAACATCCTTCCTTTTTTAACTGGCAGCCATGTTAATCACCATCCTTCCACTTTTAACTGACAGCCATGTTAATCACCAACCTTCCATTTTTAACTGACAGTCATATTAATCACCATCCTTCCATTTTTAACTGGCTGCCATGTTAATCACCATCCTTCCATTTTTAACTGACAGTCATATTAATCACCATCCTTCCATTTTTAACTGACAACCATATTAATCACCATCCTTCCATTTTTAACTGGCAGCCATGTTAATCAACATCCTTCCTTTTTTAACTGGCAGCCATGTTAATCACCATCCTTCCACTTTTAACTGACAGCCATGTTAATCACCAACCTTCCATTTTTAACTGACAGTCATATTAATCACCATCCTTCCATTTTTAACTGACAGCCATGTTAATCACCATCCTTCCATTTTTAACTGACAGCCATGTTAATCACCATCCTTCCATTTTTAACTGACAGCCATGTTAATCACCATCCTTCCATTTTTAACTGGCAGCCATGTTAATCACCATCCTTCCACTTTTAACTGACAGCCATGTTAATCACCATCCTTCCACTTTTAACTGACAGCCATGTTAATCACCATCCTTCCATTTTTAACTGGCAGCCATGTTAATCACCATATTTCCATTTTTAACTGGCAGCCATGTTAATCACCATCCTTCCACTATTAACTGACAGCCATGTTAATCACCATCCTTCCATTTTTAACTGGTAGCCATATTAATCACCACCCTTCCATTTTTAACTGGCAGCCATGTTAATCCCCATCCTTCCATTATTAACTGACAGCCATGTTAATCACCATCCTTCCATTTTTAACTGACAGTCATATTAATCACCATCCTTCCATTTTTAACTGACAACCATATTAATCACCATCCTTCCATTTTTAACTGGCAGCCATGTTAATCAACATCCTTCCTTTTTTAACTGGCAGCCATGTTAATCACCATCCTTCCACTTTTAACTGACAGCCATGTTAATCACCATCCTTCCATTTTTAACTGGTAGCCATATTAATCACCATCCTTCCATTTTTAACTGGCAGCCATGTTAATCCCCATCCTTCCATTATTAACTGACAGCCATGTTAATCACCATCCTTCCATTTTTAACTGACAGTCATATTAATCACCATCCTTCCATTTTTAACTGACAACCATATTAATCACCATCCTTCCATTTTTAACTGGCAGCCATGTTAATCAACATCCTTCCTTTTTTAACTGGCAGCCATGTTAATCACCATCCTTCCACTTTTAACTGACAGCCATGTTAATCACCAACCTTCCATTTTTAACTGACAGTCATATTAATCACCATCCTTCCATTTTTAACTGGCTGCCATGTTAATCACCATCCTTCCATTTTTAACTGACAGTCATATTAATCACCATCCTTCCATTTTTAACTGACAACCATATTAATCACCATCCTTCCATTTTTAACTGGCAGCCATGTTAATCAACATCCTTCCTTTTTTAACTGGCAGCCATGTTAATCACCATCCTTCCACTTTTAACTGACAGCCATGTTAATCACCAACCTTCCATTTTTAACTGACAGTCATATTAATCACCATCCTTCCATTTTTAACTGACAGCCATGTTAATCACCATCCTTCCATTTTTAACTGACAGCCATGTTAATCACCATCCTTCCATTTTTAACTGACAGCCATGTTAATCACCATCCTTCCATTTTTAACTGGCAGCCATGTTAATCACCATCCTTCCACTTTTAACTGACAGCCATGTTAATCACCATCCTTCCACTTTTAACTGACAGCCATGTTAATCACCATCCTTCCATTTTTAACTGGCAGCCATGTTAATCACCATATTTCCATTTTTAACTGGCAGCCATGTTAATCACCATCCTTCCACTATTAACTGACAGCCATGTTAATCACCATCCTTCCATTTTTAACTGGTAGCCATATTAATCACCATCCTTCCATTTTTAACTGGCAGCCATGTTAATCCCCATCCTTCCATTATTAACTGACAGCCATGTTAATCACCATCCTTCCATTTTTAACTGGCAGCCATGTTAATCACCATCCTTCCATTTTTAACTGACAGCCATGTTAATCACCATCCTTCCATTTTTAACTGGCAGCCATGTTAATCACCATCCTTCCACTTTTAACTGACAGCCATGTTAATCACCAACCTTCCATTTTTAACTGACAGTCATATTAATCACCATCCTTCCATTTTTAACTGACAGCCATGTTAATCACCATCCTTCCATTTTTAACTGACAGCCATGTTAATCACCATCCTTCCATTTTTAACTGACAGCCATGTTAATCACCATCCTTCCATTTTTAACTGGCAGCCATGTTAATCACCATCCTTCCACTTTTAACTGACAGCCATGTTAATCACCATCCTTCCACTTTTAACTGACAGCCATGTTAATCACCATCCTTCCATTTTTAACTGGCAGCCATGTTAATCACCATATTTCCATTTTTAACTGGCAGCCATGTTAATCACCATCCTTCCACTATTAACTGACAGCCATGTTAATCACCATCCTTCCATTTTTAACTGGTAGCCATATTAATCACCATCCTTCCATTTTTAACTGGCAGCCATGTTAATCCCCATCCTTCCATTATTAACTGACAGCCATGTTAATCACCATCCTTCCATTTTTAACTGGCAGCCATGTTAATCACCATCCTTCCATTTTTAACTGACAGCCATGTTAATCACCATCCTTCCACTTTTAACTGACAGCCATGTTAATCACCATCCTTCCATTTTTAACTGACAGCCATGTTAATCACCATCCTTCCATTTTTAACTGACAGCCATGTTAATCACCATCCTTCCATTTTTAACTGACAGCCATGTTAATCACCATCCTTCCATTTTTAACTGACAGCCATGTTAATCACCATCCTTCCACTTTTAACTGACAGCCATGTTAATCACCATCCTTCCATTTTTAACTGGCAGCCATGTTAATCACCATCCTTCCACTTTTAACTGTCAGCCATGTTAATCACCATCCTTCCACTTTTAAAGACATCGTAATGTTGTTATTTTAAACCGAATTATATCAGTTTATGTCAGTATATTGCGATTTTCGGGTATTTATTTTCGTGACGTTGTAGGAAGTTGGGTATCTCTGGCCCACATGGCTATTGTTTACTGCTAATTGCAACGTTGAAGACGACGTTCTCCAACCTAGCAACGATTATTTTGGACAAAGGACACCTTTCCCAAGATTCTGATGGGAGTTCATCAAAAAGTAAGAACTATTTATGCTGATAATTCATTGTTCTGTTGGAAAAAGTAAAATGCATAAGACGCCATTACTTGCAGTGTAGCCTTGCTTTACCGCACCCTGTATTGCGCAGTAACGTTAATTTTAAAAATGTAATTCAGCGATTGCATTAAGAACTAATTTGTCTTTCAATTGCTGTCCAACCTGTATTTTTTTAGTCAAGTTTATGAATAGTTTTCGATAAGAATAGGGGCCTTTCCAAGATGGCGCCGGACAGATTGCTTGAGTATTTGGACACTATTTTCATTGTATAAGCACGATTTGTGCCGCTAAATATGCACATTTTCGAACAAACTCTATATGCATTGTGTAATATGATGTTACAGGACTGTCATCTGAAGAATTCTGAGAAGGTTAGTGAAAAAATTAATATATTTTGGTGGTTTCTACGTTATCGCTATTTTTGCCTTGAATCAATGCTGTTGTTATGTTTGCTATTGTGCTAAGCTAATATAACGCTATATTGTGTTTTCGCTGTAAAACACTTGATAAATCGGAAATATTGTCTGGAATCACAAGATGCCTGTCTTTCAATTGCTGTACACTATGTATTTTTCAGAAATGTTTTATGATGAGTATTTAGTTATTTGGCGTTGGTGTCTGTAATTTTTCTGTCTGCTTTCGGTGCAATTTCTGACTGTAGCTGCAATGTAAACTATGATTTATACCTGAAATATGCACATTTTTCTAACAAAGCATATGCTATACAATAAATATGTTATCAGACTGTCATCTGATGAAGTTGTTTCTTGGTTAGTGGCTATTTATATCTTTATTTGGTCGAATTTGTGATAGCTACTGATGGAGTAAAAAACTGATGGAGTAAAAAAAGTGGTGTCTTTTGCTAACGTGGTTAGCTAATAGATTTACATATTGTGTCTTCCCTGTAAAACATTTTAAAAATCGGACATGTTGGCTTGATTCACAAGATGTGTACCTTTCATATGCTGTATTGGACTTGTTAATGTGTGAAAGTTAAATATTTAAAAAATATATATATTTTGAATTTCGCGCCCTGCACTTGAGCTGGCTGTTGTCATAAGTGTACCGACGTCGGGCTTGCAGCCTGAAGAAGTTAACTGACAGCCATGTTAATCACCATCCTTCCACTTTTAACTGACAGCCATGCTAATCACCATCCTTCCACTTTTAACTGTCAGCCATGTTAATCACCATCCTTCCACTTTTAACTGACAGCCATGTTAATCACCATCCTTCCACTTTTAACTGACAGCCATGTTAATCACCATCCTTCCATTTTTAACTGGTAGCAACGTTAATCACCATCCTTCCATTTTTAACTGACAGCCATGTTAATCACCATCCTTCCATTTTTAACTGACAGCCATGTTAATCACCATCCTTCCATTTTTAACTGACAGCCATGTTAATCACCATCCTTCCAGTCACATGACTCTGCCTCTATCACGATCGTCGTAACGTGGAAGAGAGGAGGACCAAGGCGCAGCGTGATAGCAATACATCTTCTTTATTTGAAGACGAAGACGAAACGAAACGAACACTTTACACACTAAACAACAAACCGACGACCGTGAAGCTATACAAACAATAAGTGCAGACACAGGCAACTTACACATAGACAATCACCCACGAACTACCTAATGAATATGGCTGCCTAAATATGGTTCCCAATCAGAGACAACGATAGACAGCTGTCTTTAATTGAGAACCAATCTAGGCAACCATATTCATTAGGTAGTTCGTGGGTGATTGTCTATGTGTAAGTTGCCTGTGTCTGCACTTATTGTTTGTATAGCTTCACAGTCGTCGGTTTGTTGTTTTGTTTAGTGTGTAAAGTGTTCGTTTCATTTCGTCTTCGTCTTCAACTAAAGAAGATGTATTGCTATCACGCTGCGCTTTGGTCCTCCTCTCTTCCACGTTACGACGATCGTGACAGAATCACCCACCAAGATCGGACCAAGCAGCGTGATACAAGGCAGCATCAGCGATCGCAGGACTATTGGAATTGGGAGGAAATTCTGGACGGCGGAGGACCCTGGGCACAACTTGGAGAATATCGCCGCCCTCGTGAAGAGCTGGAGGCAGCTAAAGCCGAGAGGCGGTGGTATGAGGAGGCAGCACGGAAGCGCGGCTGCAAGCCAGAGAGGCAGTCCCAAAAATTTATTGGGGGGGGGGCTCTCGGGGAGTGTGGCAAAGTCAGGTAGGAAACCTGCGCCAACTCCTCGTGCTTACTGTGGAGAGCGAGAGTACGGGCAGACACCGTGTTATGCGGAAGAGCGCACGGTGTCTCCTGTACGTGTACATAGCCCGGGTGCGGTACATCCCAGCTCCTCATATCGGCCGGGCTAGAGTGGGCATCGAGCCAGGTGCCATGAAGCCGGCTCAACGCATCTGGTCTCCAGTGCGTCTCCTCGGGCCGGCGTACATGGCACCAGCCTTACGCATGGTGTCCCCGGTTCGCCAGTACAGCCCAGTGCGGGTTATTCCACCTCCCCGCACTGGTCGGGCTACGGGGAGCATTCAACCAGGTAAGGTTGGGCAGGCTCGGTGCTCAAAAGCTCCAGTACGCCTTCACGGTCCGGTATATCGGGTGCCACTTCCTCGCCCCAGCCCATTACCACCAGTGCCAACACCACGCACCAGGCTTCCAGTGCGTCTCCAGAGCCCTGTTCCTCCTCCACGCACTCGCCCTGTGGTGTGTGTCTCCAGCCCGGTACCACCAGTTCCGGCACCACGCACCAAGCCTCCTGTGCGTCTCCAGAGTCCTGTACATCCTGTTGCTGCTCCCCGCACTAGCCTTGAGGTGCGTGTCCTTAGCCCGGTACAACCAGTTCCGGCACCATACACCAGGTTACTGTGCGCCTCAGCAGGCCAGAATCTGCTGTCTGCCCAGCGCAGCCTGCGCTGCCCGTCTGCCCAGCGCTGCCTGCGCTGCCCGTCTGCCCAGCGCCGTCTGAGCTGCCCGTCTGCCCAGCGCCGTCTGAGCTGCCCGTCTGCCCAGCGCCGTCTGAGCTGCCCGTCTGCCCAGCGCCATCTGAGCTGCCCATCTGTCCTGAGCCTTCAAAGCCGCCCGTCTGTCCTGAGCCTTCAAAGCCGCCCGTCTGTATTGAGCCTTCAGAGCCGTCCGTCAGTCAGGAGCCGCTAGAGCCGTCCGTCAGTCAGGAGCCGCTAGAGCCGTCCGTCAGTCAGGAGCTGCCAGAGCCGCCCGCCAGTCAGGAGCTGCCAGAACCGCCCGCCAGTCAGGATCTGCCAGACCCGCCCGCCAGTCAGGAGCTGCCAGAGCCGCCCGCCAGTCAGGAGCTGCCTGAGCTGTCCGCCAGTCAGGAGCTTCCTGAGCTGCCCCTCAGTCCGGAGCTGCCCCTCAGTCCGGAGCTGCCCCTCAGTCCGGAGCTGCCCCTCCGTCCAGAGGCGCCCATCAGTCCAGTGGGGTTAATTTGGAGGGTCGCCGTTAAGAGGAGGCCACGAAAGCGGGGATTGACTATGGTGGGGTGGGGTCCACGTCCCGCACCCGAGCCGCCGCCGTGAGAAGGCCCACCCGGACCCTCCCCTTCTGTGTCAGGTTTTGCGGCCGGAGTCCGCACCTTTAGGGGGGGGTACTGTCACGCCCTGGCCTTAGTTATCTTTGTTTTATTTATTATTTTAGTTAGGTCAGGGTGTGACATGGGGGATGTATGTGTTTTGGATTGTCTAGGGGTTTTGTATGTTTATGGGGCAGTGTGTAGTCTAGGGTTATGTATGTCTATGTGTAAGTTGCCTGTGTCTGCACTTATTGTTTATATAGCTTCACGTTCGTCGGTTCGTTGTTTTGTTTAGTTTGTCAGTGTCGTTTCGTTTCGTCTTCGTCTTCGTCTTCTAATAAAGAGAAGATGTATTGTTATCACGCTGCGCCTTGGTTCTCCTCTCTTCCACGTTACGACGATCGTGACAGCCTCCTCTTGACTTGATGCTGGCTAAATGACACCCGGAGTGGAAATTCCACCATTCCACTCTGGGCTTTTTGGTCTGGGTGACTTTATCGCTTTGCTGCTCTCTGATCCTGTCTTCTCCCAATCCTCCAAGGCCATGTCACATTAATTCCTTATAACCAGGAAGCAAGGAAAGTATGTGAGTGCGCGTGTAACCAGGATGTGACCTTGCAGTTTTCCACTTCAGAAGGAAGATGCTAAACGGATTCCTCACCTAATTCAATCACAATGGAGGTTGGCACTTGTCAGGGGGTTGTTGTGGTTCTGCATTAACACGTCTGGTTGATGATGATGGCTTTTCCATCAGTTTCAAGTGTTTCTATTAACATTGTCTCTTGTCATCTTGCATAGCAATGAACATCATCACTGACTTTTCCTGTAAGAAAACTACGAAAGTGTACATTCATGGTAGTTAGAAGTTAAAGGAGAAGGATAGGCTACAACTGCCGAGAGCCAACAGTTAGGCTGCTACTTTAAATTTTGAATGGAGTTGTTGTTGCTGTTTGTAACTGTAGGATGAGAAAGCGCATGCACCCTCAATTAGCCTGCCTGGCTAGCTAGCTTAACTAAACTGAACAATAATATAAACACAACATGTAAAGTGTTGGTCCAATGTTTCATGAGCTGAAATAAAAGATAGCTGAAATGTTCCATATGCACAAAAAGTGTATTTCTCTCAAATGTTGTGCACAAATTTGTTTACATCCATGTTAGTGAGCATTTCTCCTTTGCCAAGATAATCCATTCACCTGACAGGTGTGGCATATCAATAAGTTGATTAGAGAGCATGGTCATTACACAGGTGCACCTTGTGCTGGAGACAATAAAAGGCCACACTAAAATGTGCAGTTTTGTCACACAACACAATGCCACAGATCTCTTAAGTTTTGAGGGAGCATGCAATTGGCATGCTGACTGCAGTAATGTCCACCAGAGCTGTTGCCAGAGACTTGAATGTTAATTTCTCTACCATAAGCCGCCTCCAACGTCATTTTAGAGAACTTACTGTACTGTATGTCCAACCGGCCTCACAACCACAGACCATGTGTAACTACACCAGCCCAGGACCTCCACATCCGGCTTCTTCACCTGCAGGATGGTCTGAGATGAGCCACGCGTACAGCTGATGAAACTGTGGGTTTGCGCAACCGAAGAATTTCCGCACAAACTGTTAGAAACCGTCTCAGGGAAGAGGAGTGGGACAACATTCCACAGTCCACAATCAACAGCCTGATCAACTGTATGTGAAGGAGATGTCATGAGGCAAATTCTGGTCACACCAGATACTGACTGGTTTTCTGATCCACGCCCCTACATTTTTTTAAAGGTATCTGTGACCAACAGAAGCATATCTGTATTTCCAGTCATGTGAAATCCATAGATTAGGGCCATAATGAATTTTTTCAATTGACTGATTTCCTTATATGAACTGTAACTCAGTAAAATCTTTGAAATTGTTGCGTTTATATTTTTGTTCAGTTTAGTTTCAAAATACAAACAATAACATACACTATGAAGGATTAATCATTTTCCATTTGTTTGGTCAACTCTGTAAGGAACATATGAAACAGAACTCGCACAAAGGCAACCACTGTGGACCATTGACTTGCAGTGGCATGAATCACTTTTCTAAAAACTCCTGCTTTGCATATCGGAGAGAGAGAGATTGAGACAGATACAGAGCAAGAGAGATAAAGAGAGAGAGAGTGGCAGACAGATACAGAGCGAGAGAGATACAGGGAAAGAGAAAGAGAGACAGACAGATACAGAGCGAGAGAGATACAGGGAAAGAGAGAGAGAGAGAGACAGACAGATACAGAGCGAGAGATACAGAGAGAGAGAGAGAGAGAGAGACAGACAGATACAGAGCGAGAGATACAGAGAGAGAGGGAGAGAGACAGACAGATACAGAGCGAGATAGATACAGAGAAAGAGAGAGTGAGTGAGACAGACAGATATAGAGCGAGAGAGAGAGAGAGAGACAGACAGATACAGAGCGAGAGAGATACAGAGAGAGATAGATAGGCTTCGAGGGGACTCCTATGGTAGGTTCACCTATAGCTCATCTCTTGGCAGTAGCACTGTAGACTACTTTATCACTGACCTCAACCCAGAGTCTCTCAGAGCGTTCACAGTCAGCCCACTGACACCCCTATCAGACCACAGCAAAATCACAGTCTACTTGAACAGAGCAATACTCAATCATGAGGCATCAAAGCCAAAGGAACTGAGTAACATTAAGAAATGCTATAGATGGAAGGAATGTAGTTTGGAAACCTACCAAAAAACAATTAGGCAACAGCAAATTCAATCCCTTTTAGACAACTTCCTGGGTAAAATGTTCCACTGCAATAGTGAAGGTGTAAACTTGGCAGTAGAAAATCTTAACAGTATATTTGACCTCTCAGCTTCCCTATCAAATCTAAAAATCTCAAATAGAAAACCGAAGAAAATGAACAACAATGACAAATGGTTTGATAAAGAATGCAAAAATCTAAGAAATAAATTGAGAAACCTGTCCAACCAAAAACATAGAGACCCGGAAAACCTGAGTCTACGCCTTCACTATGGTGAATCACTAAAACAATACAGAAATACACTACGGAAAAAGAAGGAACAGCACGTCAGAAATCAACTCAATGTAATTGAAGACTCCATAGACTCTAACCAATTCTGGGAAAATTGGAAAACACTAAACAAACAACAACACGAAGAATTATCTATCCAAAATGGAGATGTATGGGTAAACCACTTCTCCAATCTTTTTGGCTCTATAACAAAGAATAAAGAGCAAAAACATATACATGATCAAATACAAATCCTAGAATCAACTATTAAAGACTACCAGAACCCACTGGATTCTCCAATTACCTTGAATGAGTTACAGGACAAAATAAAAACCCTCCAACCCAAAAAGGCCTGTGGTGTTGATGGTATCCTTAATGAAATGATCAAATATACAGACAACAAATTCCAATTGGCTATACTAAAACTCTTTAACATCGTCCTTAGCTCTGGCATCTTCCCCAATATTTGGAACCAAGGACTGATCACCCCAATCCACAAAAGTGGAGACAAATTTGACCCCAATAACTACCGTGGAATATGCGTCAACAGTAACCTTGGGAAAATCCTCTGCATTATCATTAACAGCAGACTCGTACATTTCCTCAATGAAAACAATGTACTGAGCAAATGTCAAATTGGCTTTTTACCAAATTACCGTACAACAGACCATGTATTCACCCTACACACCCTAATTGACAACCAAACAAACCAAAACAAAGGCAAAGTCTTCTCATGCTTTGTTGATTTCAAAAAAGCCTTCGACTCAATTTGGCATGAGGGTCTGCTATACAAATTGATGGAAAGTGGTGTTGGGGGTAAAACATACGACATTATAAAATCCATGTACACAAACAACAAGTGTGCGGTTAAAATTGGCAAAAAACACACACATTTCTTCACACAGGGTCGTGGGGTGAGACAGGGATGCAGCTTAAGCTCCACCCTCTTCAACATATATATCAACGAATTGGCGCGGGCACTAGAACAGTCTGCAGCACCCGGTCTCACCCTACTAGAATCCGAAGTCAAATGTCTACTGTTTGCTGATGATCTGGTGCTTCTGTCACCAACCAAGGAGGGCCTACAGCAGCTAGATCTTCTGCACAGATTCTGTCAGACCTGGGCCCTGACAGTAAATCTCAGTAAGACCAAAATAATGGTGTTCCAAAAAAGGTCCAGTCACCAGGACCACAAATTCCATCTAGACACCGTTGCCCTAGAGCACACAAAAAACTATACATACCTCGGCCTAAACATCAGCACCACAGGTAACTTCCACAAAGCTGTGAACGATCTGAGAGACAAGGCAAGAAGGGCCTTCTATGCCATCAAAAGGAACATAAATTTCAACATACCAATTAGGATCTGGCTAAAAATACTTGAATCAGTCATAGAGCCCATTGCCCTTTATGGTTGTGAGGTCTGGGGTCCGCTCACCAACCAAGATTTCACAAAATGGGACAAACACCAAATTGAGACTCTGCATGCAGAATTCTGCAAAAATATCCTCCGTGTACAACGTAGAACACCAAATAATGCATGCAGAGCAGAATTAGGCCGATACCCACTAATTATCAAAATCCAGAAAAGAGCCGTTAAATTCTACAACCACCTAAAAGGAAGCGATTCCCAAACCTTCCATAACAAAGCCATCACCTACAGAGAGATGAACCTGGAGAAGAGTCCCCTAAGCAAGCTGGTCCTAGGGCTCTGTTCACAAACACAAACACACCCCACAGAGCCCCAGGACAACAGCACAATTAGACCCAACCAAATCATGAGAAAACAAAAAGATAATTACTTGACACATTGGAAAGAATTAACAAAAAAACAGAGCAAACTAGAATGCTATTTGGCCCTAAACAGAGAGTACACAGTGGCAGAATACCTGACCACTGTGACTGACCCAAACTTAAGGAAAGCTTTGACTATGTACAGACTCAGTGAGCATAGCCTTGCTATTGAGAAAGGCCGCCGTAGGCAGACATGGCTCTCAAGAGAAGACAGGCTATGTGCACACTGCCCACAAAATGAGGTGGAAACTGAGCTGCACTTCCTAACCTCCTGCCCAATGTATGACCATATTAGAGAGACATATTTCCCTCAGATTACACAGATCCACAAAGAATTTGAAAACAAATCCAATTTTGATAAACTCCCATATCTACTGGGAGAAATTCCACAGTGTGCCATTACAGCAGCAAGATTTGTGACCTGTTGCCACAAGAAAAGGGCAACCAGTGAAGAACAAACACCATTGTAAATACAACCCATATTTATGCTTATTTATTTTAACTTGTGTGCTTTAACCATTTGTACATTGTTACAACACTGTATATATATAATATAACATTTGTAATGTCTTTATTGTTTTGAGAGAGAGAGAGAGAGAGAGAGAGAGAGAGAGAGAGAGAGAGAGAGAGAGAGAGAGAGAGAGAGAGAGAGAGAGAGACAGACAGACAGACAGACAGACAGACAGACAGACAGACAGACAGACAGACAGACAGACAGACAGACAGACAGACAGACAGACAGACAGACAGACAGGCAGGCAGGCAGGCAGACAGACAGACAGACAGACAGACAGACAGACAGACAGACAGACAGACAGACAGACAGACAGAGCAAGAGAGAAAAAGAGAGAGAGAGCAGCTAGCGACATGCAATCTGTACTCTCTAACGAGATAGTCGTCAACTCAACACTTCCCAGAATCCTCTGTCTGAGGATGTTCTCCATTTCACCAAGCCCCAGCGGAAGAATATAACTTTTGTTACAGGGATGCCTTTATGAATATTTCATTAAAACGTCATGGAATAATTCTTAAATGTTAAAATGTTTTAGATTAATTTAGATTACATTGCGAGTCTTCTTTGTGTCTTTTCTTGTAGTACACAGGCAATAAGAGGGGCTTGATTCTTGACTCTGTGTCTACAGTATGTATTACAGGATTATCCTTCAATGTCAAACGATGCAAATGTATGTAAAACCACATGCAAACTGGTCTGAGGTGACACACACATGCCACCTGTTATTAATGTATCCCTTACCTCCCCAATCCAACATGCCATGTGGCAGTGATAGATACAGAGAGATATTCTAACCAATGCACTTTGTTATACGGTAGACATTTTGCCGATCATTCAACTGGATGTGTCTCTCTCTCTGTCTGTCTGTCTCTGTTCCCTCTGTGATGTTTTCTGTCTCCTGATGTTAAAGATAGCAGCGCGTGTTTGTGTGGGTAATTACCAGGCCTGGGTTACCTTGGCCATGTTTTGTTCTGTTCTGTCGGTAGAACACGATCTCTCTGTTGCTAAGAGAAGAGTTTAGAACACCCACTGACTCTCTCACCCACCACATCACACCACACACAGAGAAAATGCCTGTTTATTCCCATTCTCTCTGTTCCTCTCTCTCTTTCTCTCTCCCATCCCTGTCTCTCTCTCTGAGTGAGGGTGTGCGTGGTGAATTCAGGGGCAGGCAATGTTTTGTTGCATTTATGGTGTTCATGGAACCGCAGGGAACAGAACAGAACAGCCTGTATGTCTGTCTATCAAGCAGGGATGACTCATCAGACTCTGAGAGAGGGAGAGGGAGAGGGAGACAGAGAGATGGAGAGACAGGAAGAGAACGAGACAAAAGGAGACATACCATACACTGAGAGATAGAGAGGGATAGAAAGAGAGAGCAGGAGAAAGAATTAAGTATAATGCGGCAATCAATCACTTCTTAGTCAACATGATGATACCTACAGAGGGCCATTGTCACCTATGGAGAAGACGAGTCAAGAGCTGTTGCTGCTGCTGCACAATAATAGATAGCTATCTGATCCAAGAGATGATTTATGACAAAGTTAGAACATTGAAATAGACTCTCAGTATCGGCCCCGTCCGCATCCTTCATCACTGCCATCATCTTATCAGCAGAACGTAAGAGCTAACATCTGAATTAGGAGCTGGAGAGGGTATTTTACATAATGCTCTAGGAGTAAAGATCCAGATTTCAGGCTTGGAGATGGTGTTTTGCATATGGCCTGCATGTTTTGCATGCGGGCCACATTATTGTCACCTCACTGAATCACATTAAAGAAACAGAGGAGTAAAGAGAGCCAGAGTGTCTTTCACTGAATCACATTAAAGAAACAGAGGAGTAAAGAGAGCCAGAGAGTCTTTCACTGAATCACATTAAAGAGACTGAGCAGTGGAGAGAGCCAGAGAGTCTTTCACTGAATCACATTAAAGAGACTGAGCAGTGGAGAGAGCCAGAGAGTCTTTCACTGAATCACATTAAAGAGACTGAGCAGTGGAGAGAGCCAGAGAGTCTTTCACTGAATCACATTAAAGAGACTGAGTAGTGGAGAGAGCCAGAGAGTCTTTCACTGAATCACATTAAAGAGACTGAGCAGTGGAGAGAGCCAGAGAGTCTTTCACTGAATCACATTAAAGAGACTGAGTAGTGGAGAGAGCCAGAGTGTCTTTCACTGAATCACATTAAAGAGACTGAGCAGTGGAGAGAGCCAGAGAGTCTTTCACTGAATCACATTAAAGAGACTGAGCAGTGGAGAGAGCCAGAGAGTCTTTCACTGAATCACATTAAAGAGACTGAGTAGTGGAGAGAGCCAGAGAGTCTTTAACTGAATCACATTAAAGAGACTGAGTAGTGGAGAGAGCCAGAGAGTCTTTAACTGAATCACATTAAAGAGACTGAGGAATGTAGAGAGCCAGAGAGTCTTTCACTGAATCACATTAAAGAGACTGAGCAGTGGAGAGAGCCAGAGAGTCTTTCACTGAATCACATTAAAGAGACTGAGTAGTGGAGAGAGCCAGAGAGTCTTTAACTGAATCACATTAAAGAGACTGAGGAATGTAGAGAGCCAGAGAGTCTTTCACTGAATCACATTAAAGAGACTGAGGAATGGAGAGAGCCAGATAGTCTTTCACTGAATCACATTAAAGAGACAGAGGAGTGGAGAGAGCCAGAGAGTCTTTCACTGAATCACATTAAAGAGACAGGGTAGTGGAGAGAGCCAGAGAGTCTTTCACTGAATCACATTAAAGAGACTGAGTAGTGGAGAGAGCCAGAGAGTCTTTCACTGAATCACATTAAAGAGCCAGAGGAGTGGAGAGAGCCAGAGAGTCTTTCACTGAGTCACCTTAAAGAGACAGAGTAGTGGAGAGAGCCAGAGAGTCTTTCACTGAGTCACATTAAAGAGACAGAGTAGTGGAGAGAGCCAGAGAGTCTTTCACTGAATCACATTAAAGAGACAGAGTAGTGGAGAGAGCCAGAGAGTCTTTCACTGAGTCACATTAAAGAGACAGAGTAGTGGAGAGAGCCAGAGAGTCTTTCACTGAATCACATTAAAGAGACAGAGGAGTGGAGAGAGCCAGAGAGTCTTTCACTGAATCACATTAAAGAGACAGAGTAGTGGAGAGAGCCAGAGAGTCTTTCACTGAGTCACATTAAAGAGACTGAGGAGTGGAGAGAGCCAGAGAGTCTTTCACTGAATCACATTAAAGAGACTGAGGAGTGGAGAGAGCCAGAGAGTCTTTCACTGAGTCACATTAAAGAGACAGAGTAGTGGAGAGAGCCAGAGAGTCTTTCACTGAATCACATTAAAGAGACTGAGTAGTGGAGAGAGCCAGAGAGTCTTTCACTGAATCACATTAAAGAGACTGAGGTGTGGAGAGAGCCAGAGAGTCTTTCACTGAATCACATTAAAGAGACTGAGGAATGTAGAGAGCCAGAGAGTCTTTCACTGAATCACATTAAAGAGACTGAGGAGTGGAGAGAGCCAGAGAGTCTTTCACTGAATCACATTAAAGAGACAGAGTAGTGGAGAGAGCCAGAGAGTCTTTCACTGAGTCACATTAAAGAGACTGAGGAGTGGAGAGAGCCAGAGAGTCTTTCACTGAATCACATTAAAGAGACTGAGGTGTGGAGAGAGCCAGAGAGTCTTTCACTGAATCACATTAAAGAGACTGAGGTGTGGAGAGAGCCAGAGAGTCTGTCACTGAATCACATTAAAGAGACTGAGGTGTGGAGAGAGCCAGAGAGTCTTTCACTGAATCACATAAAAGAGACAGAGTAGTGGAGAGAGCCAGAGAGTCTTTCACTGAGTCACATTAAAGAGACTGAGGAGTGGAGAGAGCCAGAGAGTCTTTCACTGAATCACATTAAAGAGACTGAGGAGTGGAGAGAGCCAGAGTCTTTCACTGAATCACATTCAAGAGACTGAGGAATGGAGAGAGCCAGAGAGTCTTTCACTGAATCACATTAAAGAGACAGAGGAGTGGAGAGAGTCAGAGAGTCTTTCACTGAATCACATTAAAGAGACAGAGGAGTGGAGAGAGCCAGAGAGTCTTTCACTGAATCACATTAAAGAGACTGAGTAGTGGAGAGAGCCAGAGAGTCTTTCACTGAATCACATTAAAGAGACAGAGGAGTGGAGAGAGCCAGAGAGTCTTTCACTGAATCACATTAAAGAGACAGAGGAGTGGAGAGAGCCAGAGAGTCTTTCACTGAATCACATTAAAGAGACAGAGTAGTGGAGAGAGCCAGAGAGTCTTTCACTGAATCACATTAAAGAGACTGAGTAGTGGAGAGAGCCAGAGAGTCTTTCACTGAATCACATTAAAGAGCCAGAGGAGTGGAGAGAGCCAGAGAGTCTTTCACTGAGTCACATTAAAGAGACAAAGTAGTGGAGAGAGCCAGAGAGTCTTTCACTGAGTCACATTAAAGAGACAGAGTAGTGGAGAGAGCCAGAGAGTCTTTCACTGAGTCACATTAAAGAGACAGAGGAGTGGAGAGAGCCAGAGAGTCTTTCACTGAATCACATTAAAGAGACTGAGTAGTGGAGAGAGCCAGAGAGTCTTTCACTGAATCACATTAAAGAGACTGAGGAATGGAGAGAGCCAGAGAGTCTTTCACTGAATCACATTAAAGAGACAGAGTAGTGGAGAGAGCCAGAGAGTCTTTCACTGAATCACATTAAAGAGACAGAGTAGTGGAGAGAGCCAGAGAGTCTTTCACTGAGTCACATTAAAGAGACAGAGTAGTGGAGAGAGCCAGAGAGTCTTTCACTGAGTCACATTAAAGAGACTGAGGTGTGGAGAGAGCCAGAGAGTCTTTCACTGAATCACATTAAAGAGACTGAGTAGTGGAGAGAGCCAGAGAGTCTTTCACTGAATCACATTAAAGAGCCAGAGGAGTGGAGAGAGCCAGAGAGTCTTTCACTGAGTCACCTTAAAGAGACAGAGTAGTGGAGAGAGCCAGAGAGTCTTTCACTGAGTCACATTAAAGAGACAGAGTAGTGGAGAGAGCCAGAGAGTCTTTCACTGAGTCACATTAAAGAGACAGAGGAGTGGAGAGAGCCAGAGAGTCTTTCACTGAATCACATTAAAGAGACTGAGTAGTGGAGAGAGCCAGAGAGTCTTTCACTGAATCACATTAAAGAGACTGAGGAATGGAGAGAGCCAGAGAGTCTTTCACTGAATCACATTAAAGAGACAGAGTAGTGGAGAGAGCCAGAGAGTCTTTCACTGAATCACATTAAAGAGACAGAGTAGTGGAGAGAGCCAGAGAGTCTTTCACTGAGTCACATTAAAGAGACAGAGTAGTGGAGAGAGCCAGAGAGTCTTTCACTGAATCACATTAAAGAGACAGAGGAGTGGAGAGAGCCAGAGAGTCTTTCACTGAATCACATTAAAGAGACAGAGTAGTGGAGAGAGCCAGAGAGTCTTTCACTGAGTCACATTAAAGAGACTGAGGAGTGGAGAGAGCCAGAGAGTCTTTCACTGAATCACATTAAAGAGACTGAGGAGTGGAGAGAGCCAGAGAGTCTTTCACTGAGTCACATTAAAGAGACAGAGTAGTGGAGAGAGCCAGAGAGTCTTTCACTGAATCACATTAAAGAGACTGAGTAGTGGAGAGAGCCAGAGAGTCTTTCACTGAATCACATTAAAGAGACTGAGGTGTGGAGAGAGCCAGAGAGTCTTTCACTGAATCACATTAAAGAGACTGAGGAATGTAGAGAGCCAGAGAGTCTTTCACTGAATCACATTAAAGAGACTGAGGAGTGGAGAGAGCCAGAGAGTCTTTCACTGAATCACATTAAAGAGACAGAGTAGTGGAGAGAGCCAGAGAGTCTTTCACTGAGTCACATTAAAGAGACTGAGGAGTGGAGAGAGCCAGAGAGTCTTTCACTGAATCACATTAAAGAGACTGAGGTGTGGAGAGAGCCAGAGAGTCTTTCACTGAGTCACATTAAAGAGACTGAGGAGTGGAGAGAGCCAGAGAGTCTTTCACTGAATCACATTAAAGAGACTGAGGAGTGGAGAGAGCCAGAGAGTCTTTCACTGAATCACATAAAAGAGACAGAGTAGTGGAGAGAGCCAGAGAGTCTTTCACTGAGTCACATTAAAGAGACTGAGGAGTGGAGAGAGCCAGAGAGTCTTTCACTGAATCACATTAAAGAGACTGAGGAGTGGAGAGAGCCAGAGTCTTTCACTGAATCACATTCAAGAGACTGAGGAATGGAGAGAGCCAGAGAGTCTTTCACTGAATCACATTAAAGAGACAGAGGAGTGGAGAGAGTCAGAGAGTCTTTCACTGAATCACATTAAAGAGACAGAGGAGTGGAGAGAGCCAGAGAGTCTTTCACTGAATCACATTAAAGAGACAGAGGAGTGGAGAGAGCCAGAGAGTCTTTCACTGAATCACATTAAAGAGACAGAGTAGTGGAGAGAGCCAGAGAGTCTTTCACTGAATCACATTAAAGAGACTGAGTAGTGGAGAGAGCCAGAGAGTCTTTCACTGAATCACATTAAAGAGCCAGAGGAGTGGAGAGAGCCAGAGAGTCTTTCACTGAGTCACATTAAAGAGACAAAGTAGTGGAGAGAGCCAGAGAGTCTTTCACTGAGTCACATTAAAGAGACAGAGTAGTGGAGAGAGCCAGAGAGTCTTTCACTGAGTCACATTAAAGAGACAGAGGAGTGGAGAGAGCCAGAGAGTCTTTCACTGAATCACATTAAAGAGACTGAGTAGTGGAGAGAGCCAGAGAGTCTTTCACTGAATCACATTAAAGAGACTGAGGAATGGAGAGAGCCAGAGAGTCTTTCACTGAATCACATTAAAGAGACAGAGTAGTGGAGAGAGCCAGAGAGTCTTTCACTGAATCACATTAAAGAGACAGAGTAGTGGAGAGAGCCAGAGAGTCTTTCACTGAGTCACATTAAAGAGACAGAGTAGTGGAGAGAGCCAGAGAGTCTTTCACTGAGTCACATTAAAGAGACAGAGGAGTGGAGAGAGCCAGAGAGTCTTTCACTGAATCACATTAAAGAGACTGAGTAGTGGAGAGAGCCAGAGAGTCTTTCACTGAATCACATTAAAGAGACTGAGGAATGGAGAGAGCCAGAGAGTCTTTCACTGAATCACATTAAAGAGACAGAGTAGTGGAGAGAGCCAGAGAGTCTTTCACTGAATCACATTAAAGAGACAGAGTAGTGGAGACAGCCAGAGAGTCTTTCACTGAATCACATTAAAGAGACAGAGTAGTGGAGAGAGCCAGAGAGTCTTTCACTGAATCACATTAAAGAGACAGAGGAGTGGAGAGAGCCAGAGAGTCTTTCACTGAATCACATTAAAGAGACAGAGGAATGGAGAGAGCCAGAGAGTCTTTCACTGAATCACATTAAAGAGACTGAGGAGTGGAGAGAGCCAGAGAGTCTTTCACTGAATCACATTAAAGAGACTGAGTAGTGGAGAGAGCCAGAGTGTCTTTCACTGAATCACATTAAAAAGACTGAGGAATTGGAGAGAGCCAGAGAGTCTTTAACTGAATCACATTAAAGAGACTGAGTAGTGGAGAGAGCCAGAGAGTCTTTCACTGAATCACATTAAAGAGACTGAGGTGTGGAGAGAGCCAGAGAGTCTTTCACTGAATCACATTAAAGAGACTGAGGAATGTAGAGAGCCAGAGAGTCTTTCACTGAATCACATTAAAGAGACTGAGGAGTGGAGAGAGCCAGAGAGTCTTTCACTGAATCACATTAAAGAGACAGAGTAGTGGAGAGAGCCAGAGAGTCTTTCACTGAGTCACATTAAAGAGACAGAGTAGTGGAGAGAGCCAGAGAGTCTTTCACTGAGTCACATTAAAGAGACTGAGGAGTGGAGAGAGCCAGAGAGTCTTTCACTGAATCACATTAAAGAGACTGAGGAGTGGAGAGAGCCAGAGAGTCTTTCACTGAGTCACATTAAAGAGACAGAGTAGTGGAGAGAGCCAGAGAGTCTTTCACTGAATCACATTAAAGAGACTGAGGTGTGGAGAGAGCCAGAGAGTCTTTCACTGAGTCACATTAAAGAGACTGAGTAGTGGAGAGAGTCAGAGAGTCTTTCACTGAATCACATTAAAGAGCCAGAGGAGTGGAGAGAGCCAGAGAGTCTTTCACTGAATCACATTAAAGAGACAGAGTAGTGGAGAGAGCCAGAGAGTCTTTCACTGAATCACATTAAAGAGACAGAGGAGTGGAGAGTGCCAGAGAGTCTTTCACTGAATCACATTAAAGAGACAGAGGAGTGGAGAGAGCCAGAGAGTCTTTCACTGAATCACATTAAAGAGACAGAGGAATGGAGAGAGCCAGAGAGTCTTTCACTGAATCACATTAAAGAGACTGAGGAGTGGAGAGAGCCAGAGAGTCTTTCACTGAATCACATTAAAGAGACTGAGTAGTGGAGAGAGCCAGAGTGTCTTTCACTGAATCACATTAAAGAGACTGAGGAATTGGAGAGAGCCAGAGAGTCTTTAACTGAATCACATTAAAGAGACTGAGTAGTGGAGAGAGCCAGAGAGTCTTTCACTGAATCACATTAAAGAGACTGAGGTGTGGAGAGAGCCAGAGAGTCTTTCACTGAATCACATTAAAGAGACTGAGGAATGTAGAGAGCCAGAGAGTCTTTCACTGAATCACATTAAAGAGACTGAGGAGTGGAGAGAGCCAGAGAGTCTTTCACTGAATCACATTAAAGAGACAGAGTAGTGGAGCGAGCCAGAGAGTCTTTCACTGAGTCACATTAAAGAGACTGAGGAGTGGAGAGAGCCAGAGAGTCTTTCACTGAATCACATTAAAGAGACTGAGGTGTGGAGAGAGCCAGAGAGTCTTTCACTGAATCACATTAAAGAGACTGAGGTGTGGAGAGAGCCAGAGAGTCTGTCACTGAATCACATTAAAGAGACTGAGGTGTGGAGAGAGCCAGAGAGTCTTTCACTGAATCACATTAAAGAGACAGAGTAGTGGAGAGAGCCAGAGAGTATTTCACTGAGTCACATTAAAGAGACTGAGGAGTGGAGAGAGCCAGAGAGTCTTTCACTGAATCACATTAAAGAGACTGAGGAGTGGAGAGAGCCAGAGAGTCTTTCACTGAGTCACATTAAAGAGACAGAGTAGTGGAGAGAGCCAGAGAGTCTTTCACTGAATCACATTAAAGAGACTGAGGTGTGGAGAGAGCCAGAGAGTCTTTCACTGAGTCACATTAAAGAGACTGAGTAGTGGAGAGAGTCAGAGAGTCTTTCACTGAATCACATTAAAGAGCCAGAGGAGTGGAGAGAGCCAGAGAGTCTTTCACTGAATCACATTAAAGAGACAGAGTAGTGGAGAGAGCCAGAGAGTCTTTCACTGAATCACATTAAAGAGACAGAGGAGTGGAGAGTGCCAGAGAGTCTTTCACTGAATCACATTAAAGAGACAGAGGAGTGGAGAGAGCCAGAGAGTCTTTCACTGAATCACATTAAAGAGACAGAGGAATGGAGAGAGCCAGAGAGTCTTTCACTGAATCACATTAAAGAGACTGAGGAGTGGAGAGAGCCAGAGAGTCTTTCACTGAATCACATTAAAGAGACTGAGTAGTGGAGAGAGCCAGAGTGTCTTTCACTGAATCACATTAAAGAGACTGAGGAATTGGAGAGAGCCAGAGAGTCTTTAACTGAATCACATTAAAGAGACTGAGTAGTGGAGAGAGCCAGAGAGTCTTTCACTGAATCACATTAAAGAGACTGAGGTGTGGAGAGAGCCAGAGAGTCTTTCACTGAATCACATTAAAGAGACTGAGGAATGTAGAGAGCCAGAGAGTCTTTCACTGAATCACATTAAAGAGACTGAGGAGTGGAGAGAGCCAGAGAGTCTTTCACTGAATCACATTAAAGAGACAGAGTAGTGGAGAGAGCCAGAGAGTCTTTCACTGAGTCACATTAAAGAGACTGAGGTGTGGAGAGAGCCAGAGAGTCTTTCACTGAATCACATTAAAGAGACTGAGGTGTGGAGAGAGCCAGAGAGTCTTTCACTGAATCACATTAAAGAGACTGAGGTGTGGAGAGAGCCAGAGAGTCTGTCACTGAATCACATTAAAGAGACTGAGGTGTGGAGAGAGCCAGAGAGTCTTTAACTGAATCACATTAAAGAGCCAGAGGAGTGGAGAGAGCCAGAGAGTCTTTCACTGAATCACATTAAAGAGACTGAGGTGTGGAGAGAGCCAGAGAGTCTTTCACTGAATCACATTAAAGAGACTGAGGAGTGGAGAGATACACCTGTTCTGAAAAGCCTCAGAGTCTGCAACACCAATAAGCAAGGGGCACCACCAAGCAAGCGGCACCATGAAGACCAGGGAGCTCTCCAAACAGGTCAGGGACAAAGTTGTGGAGAAGTACAGATCAGGGTTGGGTTATAAAAAAATATCTGAAACTTTGAACATCCCACGGAGCACCATTAAATCCATTATTAAAAAATTGAAAGAATATGGCACCACAACAAACCTGCCAAGAGAGGGCCGCCCACCAAAACTCACGAACCAGGCAAGGAGGGCATTAATCAGAGAGGAAACAAAGACGCCAAAGATAACCCTGAAGGATCTGCAAAGCTCCACAACGGACATTGGAGTATCTGTCCATAGGACCACTTTAAGCCGTACACTCCATAGCGCTGGGCTTTTTGTACGAGTGGGCAGAAAAAAACATTGCTTATAGAAAAAATAGCAAACACGTTTGGTGTTCGCCAAAAGGCATGTGGGAGACTAACCAAACATATGGAAGAAGGTACTCTGGTCAGATGAGACTAAAATTGAGCTTTTTGGCCATCAAGGAAAATGCTATGTCTGGCGCAAACCCAACACCTCTCATCACCCCGAGAATACCATCATGGTGGTGGCAGCATCATGCTGTGGGGATGTTTTTCATCGGCAGGGACTGGGAAACTGGTCAAAATTGAAGGAATGATGGCTGATGCTAAATACAAGGAAATTCTTGAGGGAAACCTTTTTCAGTCTTCCAGAGATTTGAGACTGTGACGGAGGTTCACCTTCCAGCAGGAAAATGACCCTAAGCATACTGCTAAAGCGACACTCGAGTGGTTTGCGGGGAAACATTTAAATGACTTGGAATGGCCTAGTCAAAGCCCAGACCTCAATCCAACTGAGAATTTGTGGTATGACTTAAAGATTTCTGTACACCAGCGGAACCCATCCAACTTGAAGGAGCTGGAGCAGTTTTGCCTTGAAAAATGGGCAAAAATCCCAGTGGCTAGATGTGCCAAGCTTATAGAGACATACCCCAAGAGACTCGCAGCTGTAATTGCTGCAAAAGGTGGCTCTGCAAAGTATTGCCTTTGAGGAGGTGAATAATTATGCACGCTTAAGTTTTCTTTTTTTTTTGGTCTTATTTCTTGTTTGTTTCACAATAAAAAATATTTTGTATCTTCAAAGTGGTAGGCATGTTGTGTAAATCAAATGATACAAACCCCCCCAAAATCTATTTTAATTCCAGGTTGTAAGGCAATAAAATAGGAAAAATGCCAAGGGGGGTGAACACTTTCGCAAGCAACTGTAACTATCTCACTAGATGTCTCAGCCTCCTGTATTTATGCTGCAGTAGTTTATGTGTCGGGGGGCTAGGGTCAGTCTGTTATATCTGGAGTATTTCTCCTGTCTTATCCGGTGTCCTGTGTGAATTTAAGTATGCTCTCTAATTCTCTCTCTCTCTTTTTCTCTCTCTTTCTTTCTTTCTTTCTTTCTTTCTTTCTTTCTTTCTTTCTTTCTTTCTTTCTTTCTTTCTTTCTTTCTTTCTTTCTCTCTCTCGGAGGACCTGAGCCCTAGGACCATGCCTCAGGACTACCTGGCCTGATGACTCCTTTCTGTCCCCAGTCCACCTGGTCGTGCTGCTGCTCCAGTTTCAACTGTTCTGCCTGCGGCTATGGAACCCTGACCTGTTCACCGGACGTGCTACCTGTCCCAGACCTGCTGTTTTCAACTCTCTAGAGACAGCAGGAGCGGTAGAGATACTCTGAATGATCGGCTATGAAAAGCCAACTGACATTTACTCCTGAGATGCTGACCTGTTGCACCCTCGACAACCACTGTGATTATTATTATTTGACCCTGCTGGTCATCTATGAACATTTGAACATCTTAGCCATGTTCTGTTATAATCTCCCCTCGGCACAGCCAGAAGAGGACTGGCCACCCCTCATAGCCAGGTTCCTCTCTGGGTTTCTTCCTAGGTTCTGGCCTTTCTAGGGACTTTTTCCTAGCCACCGTGCTTCTACACCTGCATTGCTTGCTGTTTGGGGTTTTAGGCTGGGTTTCTGTACAGCACTTTGTGACATCAGCTGATGTAAGAAGGGCTTTATAAATACATTTGATTGATTGATTGATGTAAACATCTCTCTTATCAACAAAAACACAATTTCAGAGGTCCATTTCTTTAGAAACAACACATTGTGACTGTATGATAGGAGAAATGGCAAAAGTGTGATATGTCCAAACCTACACATTTTGAAAGTAATTTGTCAAAAATAGGACTTAAGTGCCCAAACTTACAAATTACAGATACAAATTCTATAGAGACTCCATAAAACCCATATTCCTGTGCTGAAAAACAACATCAGTGCAGTAGACACCAACCCACACCTGACAGCCAATCGTTAGCCCCTGTGAGGTGGAAACATTGGAGCAGAAGTAACACTGGTGACATTAAATGAATGTACCCTAACACAGCCTGTACAGTAGAGGGAGTTGAAAGGGGCAACTCCAGCTTCAAACAGACTGTGGAATACTGCATTTGCGCCAGTGGTGTAAAGGTCTTAAGTAAAAATACTTTAAAGTACTACTTAAGTTGTTTTTTGGGGTATCTGTGCTTTACTTTAAAATTTAGATTTTTGACTACTTTTACTTTTATCTCACTACATTTCTAAAGAAAATAATGTACTTTTTACTCCGTACGTTTACACTGACACCCAAAAGGACTAGTTACAATTCCAATGCTTAGCAGAACATTTTCTCTCCAATTCACACACTTACCAAGAGAACATCCCTGGTCATCTCTACTGCCTACTGCCTCTGATCTGGCCGACTCACTAAACACAAATGCTTCTTTTGTAAATTATGTCTGACTGTTGGAGTGTGCCCCTGGCTATCTGTAAATAAAAAACAAGAATGGTGGCGTCTGGTTTGCTTAATACCTCTACGGACCCCCCATCCCGGATCCGGGATCATTCTCATCAAAAAAGCTGACTAGCATAGCCTAGCCTAGCGCCACAGGGATATCATATAATATAATTTCATGAAATCACAAGTCCAATACAGCAAATGAAAGATAAACATCTTGTGAATCCAGCCAACATTTCCGATTTTCAAAATGTTTTACAGCGAAAACACAATATATATTTATGTTAGCTCACCACAATAGCCAAACACACAACGCCATGTTTCCACCGCAAAGGTAGCTTTCACAAAACCCACAAATAGAGATAAAATTAATCACTAACCTTTGAACAACTTCATCAGATGACAGTCTTATAACATCATGTTATACAATACATTTATGTTTTGTTCGAAAATGTGCATATTTATAGGTATAAATCGTAGTTTTACATTGCAGCCACCGTCACAAATAGCACCAAAACAGACAGAATAATTACAGAGAGCAACGTGAAATACATAAATACTCATCATAAAACATTTATGAAAAATACATGTTGTACAGCAAATGAAAGATAAACATCTTGTGAATCCAGCCAATATTTCCGATTTTTTAAGTGTTTTACAGCGAAAACACAACATATATTTATGTTAGCTCACCACAATATCCAAAAACACAACGCCATTTTTCCACCGCAAAGGTAGCTTTCACAAAACCCACAAATAGAGATAAAATTAATCACTAACCTTTGAACAACTTCATCAGATGACAGTCTTATAACATCATGTTATACAATACATTTATGTTTTGTTCGAAAATGTGCATATTTATAGCTACAAATCGTGGTTTTACATTGTGAATACGTCGCCATAATGCACCAAATTGTCCGGAGAAATTTTGGACAGTCACGTAAATCTAACCAAAAAACTCATCATAAACTTTACTAAAAAATACATGTTGTACAGCAAATGAAAGATACACTGGTTCTTAATGCAACCGCTGTGTTAGATTTTAAAAAATAACTTTAGTACAAAGTACAGCATGCAAAATTGTGAGACAGCGCCCAGCAATTCTCCGCCTTGTTGGAGCCAACATATACCACAAAAATACGAAATAACATCATAAATATTCTCTTACCTTTGATGATCTTCCATCAGAATGTAGTGCAAGGAGTCCTAGTTCCACAATAAATCGTTGTTTTGTTTTAGAATGTCCATTTCTTCTGTCGAATTAGCAACTTTGGCTAGCATTGTGGCGCACACGTGTCCATCATCTCTTGGCGCATGGAACGAAAAATTCCAAAAGTCACAATAAACGTCGAATGAACTGGTCAAACTCGGTTGAAAATCCATCTTTATGATGTTTTTCTCATATGTATCCAATAAAGTCCGAGACGGAGCATTTCGTCGTGTATACCTAACGCATTTCAGAAGACAATGTGGGGTTCCCTGGTGCGCAGTTGAATACTGCCAATAGGGCGGACCTGTCACTCCAAAAGCTCTCATTCGGTCTCACATCAAGCTAGACACCCCATCCAACATTCTACTGCCTGTTGACATCTAGTGGAAGGCGTATGAAGTGCATACAGATCCATAAATATAAGGCAATTGAATAGGCAAGCCCTGACACAGAGCCCCATTTTCAGAATGTTCACTTCCTGTTGAGTTCTGTTTTACTCACAGATATAATTCAAACAGTTTTAGAAACTTCAGAGTGTTTTCTATCCAATAGTAATAATAATATGCATATTGTACACTGCTCAAAAAAAAAGGGAACACTAAAATAACACATCCTAGATCTGAATGAATGAAATATTCTTATTAAATAATTTTTTCTTTACATAATTGTATGTGCTGACAACAAAATCACACAAAAATTATCAATGGAAATCAAATTTATCAACCCATGGAGGTCTGGATTTGGAGTCACACTCAAAATTAAAGTGGAAAACCACACTTCAGGCTGATCCAACTTTGATGTAATGTCCTTAAAACAAGTCAAAATGAGGCTCAGTAGTGTGTGTGGCCTCCACGTGCCTGTATGACCTCCCTACAACGCCTGGGCATGCTCCTGATGAGGTGGCGGATGGTCTCCTGAGGGATCTCCTCCCAGACCTGGACTAAAGCATCCGCCAACTCCTGGACAGTCTGTGGTGCAACGTGGCGTTGGTGGATGGAGCGAGACATGATGTCCCAGATGTGCTCAATTGGATTCAGGTCTGGGGAACGGGGGGGCCAGTCCATACCATCAATGCCTTCCTCTTGCAGGAACTGCTGACACACTCCAGCCACATGAGGTCTAGCATTGTCTTGCATTAGGAGGAACCCAGGGCCAACCGCACCAGCATATGGTCTCACAAGGGGTCTGAGGATCTCATCTCGGTACCTAATGGCAGTCAGGCTACCTCTGGCGAGCACATGAAGGGCTGTGCGGCCCCCCAAAGAAATGCCACCCCACACCATGACTGACCCACCGCCAAACCGGTCATGCTGGAGGATGTTGCAGGCAGCAGAACGTTCTCCACGGCGTCTCCAGACTCTGTCACGTCTGTCACATGTGCTCATGTGCTCAGTGTGAACCTGCTTTCATCTGTGAAGAGCACAGGGCGCCAGTGGCGAATTTGCCAATCTTGGTGTTCTCTGGCAAATGCCAAACATCCTGCACGGTGTTGGGCTGTAAGCACAATCCCCACCTGTGGACGTCGGGCCCTCATACCACCCTCATGGAGTCTGTTTCTGACCGTTTGAGCAGACACATGCACATTTGTGGCCTGCTGGAGGTAATTTTGCAGGGCTCTGGCAGTGCACCTCCTTGCACAAAGGCGGAGGTAGCGGTCCTGCTGCTGGGTTGTTGCCCTCCTACGGCCTCCTCCACGTCTCCTGATGTACTGGCCTGTCTCCTGGTAGCGCCTCCATGCTCTGGACACTACGCTGACAGACACAGCAAACCTTCTTGCCACAGCTCGCATTGATGTGCCATCATGGATGAGCTGCACTACCTGAGCCACTTGTGTGGGTTGTAGACTCCGTCTCATGCTACCACTAGAGTGAACGCACCGCCAGCATTCAAAAGTGACCAAAACATCAGCCAGGAACCATAGGAACTGAGAAGTGGTCTGTGGTCACCACCTGCAGAACCACTCCTTTATTGGGGGTGTCTTGCTAATTGCCTATAATTTCCACCTGTTGTCTATTCTATTTGCACAACAGCATGTGAAATTTATTGTCAATCAGTGTTGCTTCCTAAGTGGACAGTTTGATTTCACAGAAGTGTGATTGACTTGGAGTTACATTGTGTTGTTTAAGTGTTCCCTTTATTTTTTTGAGCAGTGTATGATCTAGAACAGAGTACGAGGCCGTTTAATTTGGGCACGATTTTTTCCCAAAGTGAAAACAGCGCCCCCTATTAACAAGAGGTTAAAAGGTAAGGAATGTGACATGCTTTATAATTTTACTTTTACTTTTGATACTTAAGTATATTTTAGCAATTCAATGTACTTTTGATACTTAAGTATATTTAAAACCAAACACTTTTAGACTTTTACTCAAGTAGAATTTTAGTGGCTGACTCACTTTTACTTGAGTAATTTTCTATTAATGTAGCTTTACTTTTACTCAAGTATGACAATTGGGTCCTTTTTCCACCACTCGTTTGCGCACACACATACATGTACACACATAAACACTTGAGCAGCGGTAAACAGTCTCAGTTTCAAGTTATTGATGTTTCATTGACTTTGGAACAGCTGCTATTCCATTTGGTGGTGATAATTATATACCACTATTGTGAACGTGGCAGAGAAGAGTGGAGATGCTCTTTGGACCGTCGTGGTGAAATATGGAGAAAATTCTACTTGCCTGTTGATGCAGCCAATATTGCTTGCGGTTGTGTGCTTGCCTGTACCCAGTGTTGGAATTCAATGTGTTTGTAAGTTGGAAGTGCATATTCCAGGAGAAACTGAGCCATGTGTTGTCTTTCGGGTTGAGCTAATGCAGGAGTCACCAACCCGTCGATCTTGGAAGCATTCCAAGTCAATCGCAAAATCAGAAAATAATTAATTAATTTATGAATTAATATTTATGAATTTAATTTCAAATGCGCCATGTGTGAGCCCTGTGTGTAGTGGTGGCGGGGGAGGGGTATATCTGGCCAATCAAATACAGTTTCTAGGTATAACGTCTGACAAATTACGCCCCTAACTCCCACCTTAACTAGCTCAGTCACTTGTTGTAACGCTCACAAGCTATCAAGCTAACGATACGCAAGCTAACGAAACGATGGCAGAGTCACAACGGAAAAAGCAAAAAACGTATCATTTTCATGTAGAATGGGAACACGGTTTTCTGTACACCGTAGTTAAGGACAAAAGGATTTGCCTGATTTGTCACCAGGCTATAGCGCTATAACCCAAAAAGGGGTAATGTGGAGCGGCACAACATCACAATCCACCCCAAGTTCAAAGAAACCTACCCGCTAAAGAGCACGCTTCGTTCACAGAAACCTACCCGCTAAAGAGCACGCTTCGTTCACAGAAAGTTGTCGAGCTCAAGTCTGTATTGAAAGCACAGCAGTCACTTTTTACCAAACCGACAGCTAAAAGTAATGCTGCAACAGAGGCATCCTTCCGTGTCAGCCATCTCTTGGCTAAACATAAGAAATCGTTCATCGATGGAGAGTTATACAAGGAGGCAATGGCCTTAGCCGCAGAGACGTTATTCAAAGAATTCAAAAACAAAGAGGACATTAAAAATGCTATCGAAGTGTGCCACTTGGCCCAGCCACTGTCACAAGAAGGGTAGAGTCGTTATCGGAGGACGCGAATCAACAAGTGCTCAAGGATTTATCACTTTGTGAGTGCTTTTCGCTGCAGTTTGACGAATCCCAGGATATGACAGACACTGCACAGCTGATGGTGTTTGTTCGCATGGCTTTTAAGGATTCAACTACTGAGGAGTCTTTTCTCACCCTTTTACCATTAAAAGGGAGGACAAGAGGTGAGGATATTTACAACGAGTTTAAACATCATGTGCATGTTAATTGGGGGGTGCTATTTCGATCTTGGAAAAATTGGTCTCCAAATTAAACTGCTTCGTACTCAATTCTTGCTCGTACAATATGCATATTATTATTACTATTGGATAGAAAACAATCTCTAGTTTCTAAAACCGTTTGAATTATGTCTGTGGGTGAACCAGAACTCTTTCTGCAGCGAAATCCATGACAGGAACTGCGAAGGTCTGAAAACGAGGCTCTGTTCTCAGATCAGTTTAAAGCTCTGTATGTATCCTATGGGTCGACATGAACTGCACCCGCCTTCCCCTGGATGTCAGTAACCAATGAGAAGTGGAATGGAGTTTCTACGTAGTTCTCAGAGCTTATAAAAGGCCAAGGAACGAGGGGAGCTCTCTTTTCGACGTTCGTCATTGCGCAAAGCAGGACCTCAGGATGGCATTTTGAAACGCTCAGTTATCGACCTTAGATATATCCGTCTGTAATTTAATTCGATATAGGTGTTAGAAACATCATAACGAAGTTATTTTAAACCGAGTTATATCAGTTTATGCGAGTATATTGCTATTTTCGGAATTTCCTTAGTATTGCGTTTTGAGGATTTGGGCATGTTGTGGCCACATAGCTATTGTTAGCTGCTAATTCCGAAGTTGAAGACGACGTTTTACAACCAAGCAACGATTCTTTTGGACAAAGGACCACTTGCCCAAGATTCTGATGGAAGCTCGTCCAAAAGTAAGAGCTATTTATGATGTTATTCCGTATTTATGTGGAAAAATGTAAACGGATTTGTCCGCCATTATTGCGGCACTAGTCTGGCTGTAACGCACACTGTATGTCTAGTAACGTTAATTTTAAAAATCTAACTCAGCGGTTGCATTAATAACTAATGCATCTTTCATTTGATGTCCAACCTGTATTTTTTAGTCAAGTTTACGATTATTTATTGATTAGATTAGGTGCCTTTCCAAGATGGCGCCGGCCAGAATGCATGACCTGTTGCCACTGATCACATTGTATAACCACGATTTGTGCTGCTAAATATGCACATTTTCGAACAAAACCTATATGCATTGTGTAATATGATGTTACAGGACTGTCATCTGAAGAATTCTGAGAAGGTTAGTGAAAAATTAATTTATTTTGGTGGTGAATACGTTATCGCTATGTTTGGCTGGAATCAATGCTGTTGTCTGGTTTGCTATTGTGGTAAGCTAATATAACGATATATTGTGTTTTCGCTGTAAAACACTTAGAAAATCTGAAATATTGTCTGGATTCACAAGATCTGTGTCTTTCAATTGCTGTACGCTGTGTATTTTTAAGAAATGTTTTATGATGAGTAATTAGGTAATACACGTTGCTCTCTGTAGTTATTCTAGTCGCTTTGGGGAGATTTGTGATGGTGGCTGCAATGGTAAACTATGATTTATACCTGAAATATGCACATTTTTCTAACAAAACATATGCTATACAATAAATATGTTATCAGACTGTCATCTGATGAAGTTTTTTCTTGGTTAGTGGCTATTTATATCTTTATTTGGTCGAATTGGTGATAGCTACTGATGGAGTGAAAAAATGGTGGAGTAAGAAAAATTGTGTCTTTTGCTAACGTGGTTAGCTAATAGATTTACATATTGTGTCTTCCCTGTAAAACATTTTAAAAATCAGAAATGGTGGCTGGATTCACAAGAAGTGTATCTTTCATCTGGTGTCTTGGACTTGTGATTTAATGATATTTAGATGCTAGTATTTACTTGTGACGCTATGCTAGGCTATGCTAGTCAGCTTTTTTACTGGTGGGGGTGCTCCCGGATCCGGGTTTGGGAGGAACTAGAAGATAACAGCATTCCCATTCATAAGCTGGTAGCGATCACTACATACGGGGCACCGGCATTGCGTGGGGTGCTTTCGGGCTTCGATGCACTGTGCCGTCAGGATCCCGATTTCCCAGAGTTTTTGAACTATCACTGTGTGATCCATCAGCAAGCACTAGCTTGTAAAGTAGTGGACTTGTCTCATGTCATGGCACTTGTCGTCATGATTGTTAATTCGATTCCCGCAAAAGGACTTCAGCACCGCTTGTTTAAATCTGTATTAGATGAGCTTGATGCCGCATAGGGTGACTTGATTCTCCACGCTTGCGTAAGGTGGTTGAGTCGCGGGAAAGTACTGCAGCGATTTGTTGACTTGCTGCCCGAGATCAAATCATTTCTGGAGTCACGAAATGAGGAGCATGAGGAACTGTCTGATGATGCATGGCTGCTAGACTGAGGTTTCCTCACGGACATAACAGCCAAACTGAACCAGCTCAACTATGATCTTCAGGGAAAAGACAAAAGACATGGTACACATGATCAGCGCTGTCAATGCCTTTAAGGCCAAGGTGGGTATGTGGGTCTCTCAGCTGAGGAATGGAAGGCTGGTGCACTTCCCAAACCTGGAGAAAATGTCTCAAAACATCGGACACAAAGATGCTTTTCTCCTGCAAGAATTCTGTGCCCACCTGGAGAAACTGGCATCTGAATTCAACAGGTGTTTTCAGGAGTTAAATGACATAGGGGAGGTTGCATTTATCTCAAACCCTTTCCTCCCCAGTGAGATTGAGGAGGTGTCTGCCAAGTTCCCGCAAGTATTTGCTTTACCAATCGGAGTTGACATTGAGATAATTTAATTGCAAAATGACATCAAGTTGAAAGCAAGATCAAGAGACAGTGACTTTTGGGGTCTTGTAAACACCGAAAAGTTTCCCCTCCTTTCATCCTGCGCACTTAAGGTGAAGGCCTACTTTGTATCAGCATATCTCTGTGAGATGGCCCTTTCACAGATGAAAATAATCAAGTCAAAGAACAGGTCTTGTCTAACTAATAGACATCTCACAGACAGTGCCAGACTTGCTGTGTCAAACTATGAGCCAGTTTGAAATGTGTTGTAGGCTATGTTGTTTACAAAAGGATATGATCTGTGTTGTATGCTGTTCTAAAAGGGAAAGTGAAACAGTACATGATTGGCTTCGGCCTGTAATTGACTGATGATTGAGGTTATATATGAATGATTAATGAGTAATAGGCCTGTGGAAATATTGAAAAATATAATATGACTGTTATAAAATGTTGAATGATTGTTGCACTTACTTCTGATTATACTATTTGTATAATTAAATGAATACTTTGCTTGTGACTGACAGGTAGCAAATTAAAGAATGTCAAAGTGGAACTACATTGTGGCCTTGTTTTGTCATAATTCTTTGCAAGTGGTAGATCTTGGTTTACATTTGGACTTGGGATGTGATCTTAGGCTTGAAAAGGTTGGTGACCACTGAGTTAATGCAATTGGGTGACAATAACAGTACACGTGACACAAGGTGCAAATATCTGGTGACACAATCACCGCTTTCAAATGAGAACTATCAGGTACTATTAGGTACCTGTTGTAGTGAATGTAAGCATCCCAGAGGGCTTGGATGAAACATATCGTTGATTTTTAAGTGTACAGAATATATACAAACAAACAAACATGCAAAAAGTAACCACTGCTCATGTCCTAGGACATAGCTAGTCATAACAGCCTTGGCTCTGTGTGAAGTTGTCACGAATACTACCGAAGGTGACTCCCCTTCCCGTTCGGGTGGCGCTCGGCGGTCGTCGTCGCCGGTCTACTAGCTGCCACCGATCCCTTTTTCCTTTTCGTTTATGTCTGTCTAATTGTTTTCACCTGTTTCTTGTTGGGCTTTTGGGAGGTGTACTATTTAGGTTAGTTTCGCCCGCTAGTGTTTGTGCGGGCTTATTGTGTGTTCATGTTACGTCAGGAGTGGATTATTTGATTGTGGGTTTTTCGCTGTCCAGTTTATTTTAAACAGTTGGTCTGTGGGTTGTGTTTGCGCCTGTGTTTTGGCGTCACCCCTTTTGTACCTGTTCCTGTTTTCACTGTGGACATTAAAGCGTTTTGTTCCCGTAAACTTCTGCTCTCTCTGCGCCTGACTCTACACCCATCATTCTCCTGGCGTTACAGAAGCCCACACCCACTGATGAAGTCAGCAGGAGCAGCGACCACCCCTCTCCCCACGATGGAGGAGAGAGTCCAGCATCATACGTCCATCCTACATCGCATTGGTTCGGCAATGGATCAGATGATGGAGAGGATGGACCGTTGGGAGAGGAGTGGTCTCCCTACTACCCCACCTACCCTCCCACCAGCAACTTTACCATCTCCTCCAGCGGGAGCCGGTGCCAGCGTCCTGCGCATCACGCCTCCGAGGGAGTACGATGGAGCAGCGGCCGGGTGCCAGGGATTTCTACTCCAACTTGATCTCTACCTGGCCACCATTCGGCCTGCTCCCTCGGACGAGGAGAGCGTGAGTGTCCTCGTTTCCTGCCTGTCGGGTAGGGCCCTGGAGTGGGCCAACGCCGTATGGAATGGACCCGACTCAGCGAGGGGTCACTACCTGGAGTTCACCCGCCGTTTCCGGGCTGTGTTTGATCATCCCCCGGATGGCCGAGCGGCGGGTGAGAGGTTGTTCCATCTCCGGCAGGGGACGAGGAGCGCGCAGGATTTTGCGCTGGATTTCCGTACTTTGGCTGCTGGAGTAGGGTGGAAAGACAGGGCCCTGATAGACCACTACAGGTGTAGCCTAAGGGAGGACGTCCGCAGAGAGCTGGCTTGTCGGGACGCTACGCTCAGCTTGGATGAGCTGATCGACATGTCAATCCGGCTAGACCATCTGCTGGCTGCTCGCGAACGTTCTGAGAGGGTCCTGTCAGTTCCACCTCCTGCCCCCCCCGCTCCCATTCCTATGGAGCTAGGAGGGGCTGCGTCTAGGGAGACCGGAGGAGGAGGCTCCTCCTGTACCCATTGTGGCCGGAGAGGGCACACTTCCGGTCGGTGCTGGAGGAGTCCATCTGGGAGTCGAGAGGGCAGGCAGAACACTCCTCGGTCACCTCAGGTGAGTCAGCACCACACTCTCCCAGAGCTTCCTGTTGGTCACATGTTTTTGTTAATCTATTTTCTAAGGTTTTTCCCATCTCTCCAGCATAAGGCGCTAGTCGATTCAGGCGCAGCGGGGAATTTTATTGATCGCGGACTCGCCCAGAGGTTGAGGATTCCGCTCGTCAAGGTAGACCCCCCTTTCCCCGTGCACTCCTTAGATAGTCGACCATTAGGGTCAGGGCTGGTCAGGGAGGCCACGATACCTCTGGATATGATGACGCAGGGAAATCATAAGGAGCGGATTAGTCTGTTCCTTATTGATTCACCTGCGTTTCCGGTGGTGTTAGGGATTCCCTGGCTGGCTATTCACAATCCTACGATTTCGTGGAGACAGGGAGCTCTCCAGGGGTGGTCTGATGAGTGTTCAGGCAGGTGTTTAGGAGTTTCCATCGGTGCGACAACGGTGGAGAGTCCAGACCAGGTTTCCACCGTGCGCATTTCTGCTGAGTATGCCGATTTGGCTATCGCCTTTAGTAAGAGGAAGGCGACCCTATTACCTCCCCATCAACAGGGGGATTGCGTGATAAACCTCCAGGTAAACGCTGCACTCCCCAGGAGTCATGTGTATCCGTTGTCCCAGGAGGAGACGTTGGCTATGGAGACATACATCACGGAGGATCTGGGACAGGGGTACATTCGGCCCTCCATGTCACCCGCCTCCTCGAGTTTCTTTTTTGTGAAGAAAAAGGAGGGTGGTTTGCGTCCGTGTATTGATTATCGAGGTCTAAATTCCATCACTGTGGGTTTTAGTTACCCACTACCTCTCATCGCTACGCCGGTGGAATCATTTCACGGGGCGCGATTCTTCACAAAATTGGACCTCAGGAGCGCATATAATCTGGTGCGTATTCGGGAGGGAGATGAGTGGAAAACCGCGTTTAGTACCACATCTGGCCATTATGAGTACCTCGTCATGCCGTACGGGTTGAAGAATGCTCCAGCCATCTTTCAATCCTTCGTTGATGAGATTCTCAGAGACCTGCACGGACAGGGTGTAGTGGTGTATATTGACGACATCTTGATCTACTCCGCTACATGCGCCGAGCATGTGTCTCTGGTGCGCAAGGTTCTTGGGCGACTGCTGGAGCATGACCTGTACGTGAAGGCAGAGAAATGTGAGTTTTCCAAACGAGCCGTTTCCTTCCTGGGTTATCGCATTTCCACCTCGGGGATGGTAATGGAGGATGACCGCGTAAAAGCCGTGCGTAATTGGCCGCCTCCGACCACGGTAAAGGAGGTGCAGTGGTTCTTAGGGTTTGCCAATTACTACCGGAGGTTTATCCGGGGTTTTGGTCAGGTGGCGGCCCCTATTACCTCACTGCTGAAGGGGGGCCCGGTGCGCTTGCAGTGGTCCGCAGAGGCGGAGAGAGCTTTTTGTCGTTTGAAGGCGCTGTTCACCGACGCGCCAGTGTTGGCGCATCCGGACCCCTCTTTGGCGTTCATAGTTGAGGTGGACACATCTGAGGCTGGGGTTGGGGCCGAAGCTCCGCCCCTGTGCCTTTTATTCTAAGAAGCTCGGGCCAGCGGAGCGGAATTATGATGTGGGGGATAGGGAGTTGTTGGCCATGGTCAAGGCTCTGAAGGTGTGGAGACACTGGCTTGAGGGGGCTAAGCACCCTTTTCTCATCTGGACCGACCACCAGAATCTGGAGTATATCCGATCAGCTAGGAGACTGAATCCTCGTCAGGCAAGGTGGGCCATGTACTTTACCCGATTTCGTTTTACGATTTCGTATCGACCAGGTTCCCTTAATACTAAGGCCGACGCGCTGTCCCGACTATACGACACTGATGACCGGTCCATCGATCCTACTCCCATCATTCCGGCGGCTAAGCTGGTAGCGCCGGTAGTATGGGAGGTGGACACGGACATCGAGCGGGCACTAAGGGCGGAACCTGCGCCTCCACAGTGCCCGGAGGGTCGTAGGTATGTGCCGCTCGCTGTTCGTGATCAATTGATTCGATGGGCTCATAGTCTATCCTCGTCAGGTCACCCGGGTATTTCAAGGACAGTGCGAAGTCTTAGAGGGAAGTACTGGTGGCCTACCTTGGTGAGAGACGTGAGATTCTATGTCTCCTCCTGTTCGGTGTGCGCCCAGAGTAAGGCTCCTAGACATTTGCCACGAGGGAAATTACAACCCCTCCCCGTTCCACAACGGCCGTGGTCCCATCTATCGGTGGATTTTCTTACTGATCTTCCCTTGTCTCAGGGGAACACCACGATCCTGGTCGTTGTGGATCGGTTCTCTAAGTCCTGCCGTCTTATCCCGTTGCCCGGTCTCCCTACGGCCCTGCAGACTGCGGAGGCACTATTTACCCATGTCTTCCGGCACTACGGGGTGCCCGAGGATATCGTTTCTGATCGGGGTCCCCAGTTCACGTCCAGAATATGGAAGAAGTTTATGGAGCATCTGGGGGTCTCGGTCAGCCTGACCTCGGGGTATCACCCGGAGAGTAATGGGCAGGTGGAGAGAGTGCGGTCGTATTGCCAGGACCGGCCAGGGGAGTGGTCAAGATACATCCCCTGGGCAGAGATTGCCCAGAACTCACTAAGCCACTCCTCTACCAACATGTCACCATTTGAGTGTGTGTTGGGGTACCAGCCGGTTCTGGCACCATGGCATCAGAGCCAGACCGAGGCTCCTGCGGTGGAGGAGTGGGTGCAGCGCTCTAAGGAGACCTGGAGAGCCGTTCAGGAGTCTTTGCGTCAGGCGAGTGGACGGCAGAAGAAGAGCGCTGACCGTCACCGCAGTGAGGCCCCCGTGTTTGCACCGGGGGACAGGGTCTGGCTCTCGACCCGAAACCTGCCCCTCCGCCTGCCCTGCCGGAAGCTGGGTCCGCAGTGTGTAGGGCCATTTAAAGTCCTGAGGAGAATAAACGAGGTGTGTTATCGATTGTTACTTCCTTCGTATTATCGTATTAACCCCTCGTTTCATGTGTCTCTCCTCAGGCCGGTGGTAGCTGGTCCCATGCAGGAAGGTGAGGTTCCGGAGGTCCCTCTGCCCCCTCTGGACATAGAGGGGTCCCCGGCGTACGCGATAAGGTCCATACTGGACTCCAGACGCCGGGTGAGGGGCCTGCAGTACCTCGTGGACTGGGAGGGGTACGGGCCAAAGGAGAGGTGCTGGGTCCCGGTGGGGGATATATTGGATCCAAGTCTACTAAGGGAATTCCATCGCCTCCATCCGGATCGCCCTGCACCTCGCCCCCGGGGTCGTCGCGCTGCGGGGGCCGCGCGTCAGGAGGGGGGTACTGTCACGAATACTACCGAAGGTGACTCATTTACATTACATTTACATTTAAGTCATTTAGCAGACGCTCTTATCCAGAGCGACTTACAAATTGGTGCATTCACCTTATGATATCCAGTGGAACAACCACTTTACAATAGTGCATCTAAATCTTTTAAGGGGGGGGGGGGGGGGGGGGGGGGGTTAGAAGGATTACTTTATCCTATCCTGGGTATTCCTTAAAGAGGTGGGGTTTCAGGTGTCTCCGGAAGGTGGTGATTGACTCCGCTGACCTGGCGTCGTGAGGGAGTTTGTTCCACCATTGGGGTGCCAGAGCAGCGAACAGTTTTGACTGGGCTGAGCGGGAACTGTACTTCCTCAGAGGTAGGGAGGCGAGCAGGCCAGAGGTGGATGAACGCAGTGCCCTTGTTTGGGTGTAGGGCCTGATCAGAGCCTGAAGGTACGGAGGTGCCGTTCCCCTCACAGCTCCGTAGGCAAGCACCATGGTCTTGTAGCGGACTCCCCTTCCCGTTCGGGTGGCGCTCGGCGGTCGTCGTCGCCGGTCTACTAGCTGCCACCGATCCCTTTTTCCTTTTCGTTTATGTCTGTCTAATTGTTTTCACCTGTTTCTTGTTGGGCTTTTGGGAGGTGTACTATTTAGGTTAGTTTCGCCCGCTAGTGTTTGTGCGGGCTTATTGTGTGTTCATGTTACGTCAGGAGTGGATTATTTGATTGTGGGTTTTTCGCTGTCCAGTTTATTTTAAACAGTTGGTCTGTGGGTTGTGTTTGCGCCTGTGTTTTGGCGTCACCCCTTTTGTACCTGTTCCTGTTTTCACTGTGGACATTAAAGCGTTTTGTTCCCGTAAACTTCTGCTCTCTCTGCGCCTGACTCTACACCCATCATTCTCCTGGCGTTACAGAAGTGTTCAATTATAACAAGCTGCAGAGATAATGTCTGAGCAGAGAGCACACACACACACACACACACGCAGGGCCCCAGAGGCGAATGTTTGCGTTTCCTGTAATCTGAGTGTCCGTTCTCTAAAGGATGATGTAACTAGATGCCAGCCTTAAACGAAGCACAGTTAGAGCCACTGGAACATCTATCTGTAGTGTGTGTGTGTGTGTGTGTGTGTGTGTGTGTGTGTGTGTGTGTGTGTGTGTGTGTGTGTGTGTGTGTGTGTGTGTGTGTGTGTGTGTGTGTGTGTGTGTGTGTGTATGCACCTGTGTCTGTCTCTGCGTGCGTGTGTACAGTCCTTTCTTCCATACATCGGTGGCTATACATTTCACATGGGGCTAAATGTAATGGGTAAGGGTGTGTCTGTCTCCTTGCTAACTACGGATGTGTCTAGAATAAACATTAGCTTTTATTGCATCATGCTCTCCTGCAGATAGCTTTACAAGGTCACCAAGACGTGGCACTCTACCAAGACACATAACTCCTTACCCCTGAATCTCTGACCAAGGACATTGTGTGAGTGAGGCAACAGACAGGTTCCAAGAATGTGCCAAGCTGAATTCCTAGAGAAAGGAAACAACCTGATAGTCTGACCTTGTCTTTATTCACTTTTCTTTGGTATCCCTCTCCTCTCCGCTCCTCTCCTCTCTGCTCCCCCCCTCTCCTCTCCTCTCGTCTCCTCTCCTTTCCGCTCCCCCCCTCTCCTCTCCATTACAACAGCATGTAATTCCATGACGGCATGTTCTTGTGAAGTAGATTTGTTTTATCTAAATGAGAATAACCTGGACAAATAAAGCTTGACCAAGATTCTGAACAGCCAGGGAAAAAGTATAGTGTGGTTACTGTAGGTTCTCTGTGTATGTGAGTTACTGTAAGAAGGCTTCTTCTTACTTCCTTGGCCCTGGATCAATGGTGAACATAGCCAGACCACAGCATGTCTGTATCTTGGCCCGCCAGATGACTATCCTCCTTCCCAAGTGCCAAAACTGTTCCAGGCACTTGGAGGAATTATAAAGGCAACTGCTGTGTGTGTGTGTGTGTGTGTGTGTGTGTGTGTGTGTGTGTGTGTGTGTGTGTGTGTGTGTGTGTGTGTGTGTGTGTGTGTGTGTGTGTGTGTGTGTGTGTGTGTGTGTGTGTGTGTGTGTGTGTGTGTGTGTGTGTGTGTGTGTGTGTGTGTGTGTGTGTGTGTGTGTGTGCGTGTGTGCGTGCGCGTGCGTGTGTGTGTTTTATGTACGGTACCAGTCAAAAGTTTGGACACACCTACACATTCCAGGGTTTTTCTCAATTTTTACAATTTTCTACATTGTAGAATAATAGTGAAGACATTAAAACTATGAAATAACACATATGGAATCACGTAGTAACCAAAAAAGTGTAAAACAAATCAAAATTTGAGATTCTTCAAAGTAGCCACCCTTTGCCTTGATGACAGCTTTGCACACTCTTGGCATTCTCTCAACCAGCTTCATGAGGTAGTCACCTGGAATGCATTTCAATTAACAGGTGTGCCTTGTTCAAAGTTAATTTGTGGAATTGATTTCCTTAATGCGTTTGACCCAATCAGTTGTGTTGTGACAAGGTGGTATAGAGAAGAGAGCCCTATTTGGTAAAAGACCAAGTCCATATTATGACAAGAACAGCTCAAATAAGCAAAAAGAAACGACAGTCCATCATTACTTGAAGACATGAAGGTCAGTCAATACGGAAAATGTCAAGAACTTTGAAAGTTTCTTCAAGTGCATTTGCAAAAACCATCAAGTGCTATGATGAAACTGGCTCTCATGAGGACCGCCACAGGAAAGGAAGACCCAGAGTTACCTCTGCTGCAGAGAATAAGTTCATTATAGTTACCAGCCTCAGAAATTACAGCCCAAACGAATGTTTCACAGAGTTCAAGTAACAGACACATCTCAACATCAACTGTTCAAAGGAGACTGCGTGAATCCGGCCTTCATGGTCGAATTACTGCAAAGAAACCACTACTAAAAGACACCAATAAGACGAATAGACTTGCTTGGATGAAGAAACACAAGCAATGGACAATAGACGGGTGGCAATCTGTCCTCTGGTCTGATGAGTCCAAATTTTAGATTTTTGGTTCCAACCGCCATGTCTTTGTGAGATGCAGAGTAGGTGAACGGATGATATCCACATGTGTGGTTTCCATCGTGAAGCATGGAGGAGGAGGTGTTATGGTGTGGGGGTGCTTTGCTGGTGACACTGTTGGTGATTTATTTAGAATTCAAGGCACACTTAACCAGCATGGCTATCACAGCATTCTGCAGCGATACGCCATTCCATCTGGTTTGCGCTTAGTGGGACTATCATTTGTTTTTCAACAGGACAATGACCCAACACACCTCCAGGCTGTGTAAGGGCTATTTGACCAAGAAGGAGAGTGATGGAGTGCTGCATCAGATGACCTGGCCTTCACAATCACCCGACCTCAACCCAATTGAGATGGTTTGGGAAGAGTTGGACAGCAGAGTGAAGGAAAAGCATCCAACAAGTGCTCAGCATATGTGGGAACTCCTTCAAGTATGTTGGAAAAGCATTCCAGGTGG